>NW_007740213.1:4521-17384 GCF_000696425.1 Galeopterus variegatus | reverse complement strand
GCTCTCATGGTGACACAGCCAAGAAACAAGAGGGTATTTCATCACACAGAATATGGTGGCTAGTGAGAAGTACCTGGTGGAAAAAGTGTGAAAGGAGGGTGTGTTGTGGGGGAGGACGGCAGGTTAAACAGGGTGGACCCGAAAGGCCTCACCGGAAGGAGACTGTGAGCCAAGCCCCACGGAGGTGAAGGAGGGAGCCCGATCCTAGCACCTGAGGAAGAGTGACAGGAAGGCAAGAACGGCACATGTGGAGGCCCCGTGGCAGCGGCATGGCTGGGGCGTCTGACGGGGAACAAGGACACCAGAGGGGCTGCGCAGACACCTGGCAGGAGTGAGGACGGGGTGAGAGCCGCATGGAGAGCCCTGGGGCTCGAGGAGGTCTCCACTTTCCTCTGAGTGAGGTGGGGGCGTGGGAGGGTCTACAGAGCAGAGGACAGGACAGGATCCCGATGTCATGCTGAGAAAGGGCTTTGAAGCTATTCCCATAATGTCACTGGAAAACTCTCACAACTAAATGAAAAAAGCAAGATACAAACCCTGGCACAGCACAATTCCAAATTTGTTCAAAATACATGCAAATTTATACGTAGGAAAGAAGAAAGCAAACGGAACAACATGCCAGCAACATTTCATTCTTTTCCTACATGTGTGCTCATATTTACCGATAGGGTTGTGGATGATTTTAATTTTCTTCTTTACACTTTTCTGAATTTTCCTATTCTGAATAACAACCAGGTACTATTTTTTATAACCAGAAAAAGTCATTAGTAACAAAGAGCAGATTAGGCTGGGATATCTACCGGCCTGTGGGAGACCTCCTGAGTCCTAGCACTACCAATGGGTGAGGGGCCATAAAAGCTTTGGTGTTCTTCAGTTTGGTGACAATACAGTCTTTTTTTTTTTTTTTTTTTTTAAACACATGGCATTTCAGGCAAGATCTAACAACAGTTTCTTCTTTCTTGGATGGTTTGGTGTCAAGCCTCAGGTAATAGCCACCAGCCAGGGGCAGATCCCCAAGGGTGACCCCCCAGCCTTGCCAGGGACTACCTTGGCATCATGCTCCCAAGCGGCCACCACGAAAGCACCAGAGAGCTCAGAAGGTGGCAAGGGACTAACCAGGCCAAAAGGGAAAGAAGGTGGAAACTGGCGAGGTGAGCAGAAGACTCGGGCCCAGGGCAGCAAACACAGCCAGGCCAGGTCCCACCGATGCCCGTTTTTGTAAATGAAGTTGTTCGGGCACAGCCACGCCTGCTCAGCAACTGATACTGCACTTGCCACGCAAAGGTGGAGCTGAGAGATGTCTGCCCGCCCTGCAGTCCTGGCCTCTTCTCACGTCCCCTCCCTGTCAGTTATCGGATTGTGGGGGCTGGGGTGAGGGTGTGGCTCTATTTATCTCTTTATAACACGCTGAGCAGGAAGGTGCACCAGCACCCGGCTCCCTGCCCTCTTGCTTCCTCGGCTGCCTGCCCTCCTCTGCAGAAACCGTGACTTCACCTGTGTGCCTCTGACAGACAGGTCCACTGTCTTCAGTGATGGGGGAGGAAGCTGGGGCTCCAGGGTCATTTCCCTGTTCTCCTCCCCCAGCTCTTGTTCAAAGGAGCAATTCCAGGCGAGGGGGCTTTTCTCACCTCTCTCTTGGATTGGGGGTCTCAGGGTCTATGCTCAGAGGGTGAGAACTTGCAAGTTTCTTTGCTTTCAATATGATCTACATTCTTCTGCTGAGATGTATCTGTCATAAGCTAACACTCAGCCTCCATCTCTCAGAAACCCTTCATTTCTCAGCTGGACCCAAGAACAGGGTGTGAAGAACTGCTGTAGCTAAAACCCCGACACTATCCCGACACACTTCCCCAAAGTTGAGAACAGTCTAAGAACAGGTGATTATGTGAGCTGTGTGGCAAATTCACTGGACAAGAGCAGTTTGAGTCGCGCATCCACCCCTTTTAAACACAAACGGGTTTACAGAAGCATGAATTGGAGCTCTGGGGGTTATTTTTCTGCCCTCATCTGGGAACTTGCCTCGGTGACACTGCTCACAGTGGGCTCTGCCACCACAGATGAGACCACGGCCTTGACACACGAAGCTCAGGCTCTGCCGCAGCAGGGTGTGTCCCTTTCCTGAGAGCTCCGATGACTTCAGACGGGCAGTTCATGGAAACTCATTCTCCAAATGACTTGTCCTCACTGAATGAAGTGTGAGGCTGTTCCAAGCTGTCTCTTCTAAAAGGGCTGAAGACCTCTTTTCCTTGTTCCTACTACAGCCTCAGAAACGACGCTCCAGCAGCGGCATGCAACTTGGCAACGAGACCTGGGGGCTTCTTACTGCTCTCTACAGTGACACAGGGAGGTGATTTAGGAGATGCAGGAGTCTGTAGGACTGAGGGATGATGGTTCAAGCAGGGATAACTTCCAACACCAGGTCTTCACTCTGCACTGGCACTGTCCTGCACACTTGTCTTACGTCACTGATCTAATGCTTGTAAGAGTCCTGTGCTGCAGATGAGGTGATTTATTACCCCCATTACACAATGAGGAAACTGAGGCACAGGGAGGTGAGCGACAGAACTGGTTGGAGCTCGTGGCTAGCCCTTACTCCACTGCCTTGACGCCATGGTGGGGAGCAGCCGGGCCCTTTGGTGGGAGGCCAGCACACGGGGGCGGGCTGCGGTGAGGAGTCTGGATTTATTCTAAGAGTGGCGGGCCTCACTGGAGGCTTCAGGCAGGAGCTGTCTTTGTAGAGGTGGTTCTGTGGCTACGAGAATGGACCGTGGGAGGTGAGCCAGGCAGGGCCAGCCGGGAGCTTCTGGGGGCTGGGCTGCTCTGAGGCCTTCTGCCCACATCCTGAGGGCCCAGGACCCCTGGGTTCCCTACGAGCGGAGCTGGAAAACTTGCAGTGTAGAAGGTCCTCTCCGGGTTCATTTATACTACCAAAGCTCACCTAGGCTCAGGGAGGAGTGGGCTTAGGCATGACAAGGACTTTACTGGAGGACTCAATGACACAGGAACAAAGGTCACGGGCACTGAGAAGTGAAGGGGCCTGGAGGGAGTCCACGAACCTAAACCTGCAGCAAAGGCCAAAGTCCTCAAGGTGACCTGCAAGACCCCACAAACTCTGCCTCCCACCCTGCCCCTCTCCCACCCAGTCTGCTCGGTCGCCCTGGCCTCCAAGGTCCCTCGGCCACTGCCCGGGACCTGGCCTCCCTTCACCTCCTCACTCAAGGCTGCTTCCTCAGCTGGGCAGCTCCCCCTCCCCAGCAGCCCCACACCCCTGCCCCAGCTTTATTTTTCTGCACAGAGAATACAACACCCTCCAGGACTTACTACTATGCTTTACTGTCTGTCCTACCCACAAGAATGTGTGTCCCAGGACAGGTCTCTTCTGTGTGGTCTTCGGCTGCAACCCAAGGCCTGGTACATGGCGGGTACTCAAGAAATGAAGGGACAGAGGCTCGCTGTGGCCCAGAGGGGCAGTCTGGAGGCCATTCCATGGCCGTGAAAACTTGTTCTTGCAGGCAAGGCTACCTAAAGCAGAAGGGGCAGGCAGAGCTCCCCGCTGATGGCACTGGCCCGGCCAGCCCTTCCCGAGCAGGGCTGTGAGGGTACAGATGGGCTGCCTTTGTTATGAGGGGCCGCTCTGGAGCGTGTTTGCTGCAACCAGGAAGGCTCATCAAACGGCTTCTCAGAGAGCCAGACAGAGCCCTGCAGGGTGCTGAGAGGAGTCTACGTGCAGGAGATAAGGAGAGTCCTCAGCCTCAACTCTTAACTGCTCTCACTCTGAAGGATGCGAAAGACAGAAAAGCAACAGAGCACAGCTCTGAGTTCCCGTGAGTGGTCTGAGCAGAGACAAGATGAAGCGGAATTCGGGGCCCTTCCTCAACTCACAGTGATCGGTTGGACTGAGGGGGCTACAGTCTCCAAGTGCGCAGGCACAGCTTGTGAGTGCATTTCCCCGGATCCTGCCAGGGCCCTGGCTGCCAGCCACTGCACCCTCTCGACAGGAATTGCTAATGGGAGGCCACAGGGAGAGGCACAGAGGCAGGGGACACACTTTCCAATGGGCCAGTGGTGCTCCTTAATCTTGGTTGTAGTGCACTGTCAAGTATGAGAACTGGTGGGGAGCTGCAGGACAGACCGGAGATGTGTTCTGCACTGGAACGATGGTGCCCGGGGTCCCCCCAAGACCCCAGGGACTCCAGATGAATGTGTTTGGCTCCAGCTGCAAAATCAGATACGCCGTTCTTCTGCTCTGAACACGCCCCTGCACCNTGTAGTGCACTGTCAAGTATGAGAACTGGTGGGGAGCTGCAGGACAGACCGGAGATGTGTTCTGCACTGGAACGATGGTGCCCGGGGTCCCCCCAAGACCCCAGGGACTCCAGATGAATGTGTTTGGTTCCAACTGCAAAATCAGATACGCCGTTCTTCTGCTCTGAACACGCCCCTGCACCTTGGCCAGCAAATGCTGTGCTGTCACCTCACGGGCACCATGAGCCAAATGTCTCCGTGGCCAGATATGTTTCACCTGTGCACATCTGACAATCCGCCCCCACTGCCAAGCCCACACCCAGGCTGCATGGACCCTGAGAAGATAAGCTTCCTCCCGACTTCTCCTCGGCCCATCTCCACGGTGAGACACACAGCCAGGCGGCCATGCTCTGGACACTCAGAAAGAACGCCCACATGGCCTGGAAGAGTCTGGTCGTCATGCTCACCTGCAGAGTGGGACGCTGGGAGGAGAAGCTGCAGGTCAGCTTAGTGTCAGGCTGATGTCCCAACAGCAAATTGTTTCCTCACTAGGATTCCTGAGAGCAGGGGAAACTTGGGGCCCGCCAGGAGAGCACCCCTGCCCCAGGCTGTTCTGAAGACTGGGGCAGATGGCTGTGAGAACACTCTGGAAGTGCTGGAAGATGTGACAGGCCTGGTGTTCCATGGTGTCCATGGAGCCCAGAGAGGACCGTGGCACCATATGCAGGGCGAGATGGCAGGAGTGGGATGCAGAGGGTGGCTAGGGGTTACACAGGGGCTGTTTCAAGGCCATTGTGGCCAAGGGACAGGGCTGCCAAAGGGAGGGGTGTGTGTCAGATGCAGAAAGTCCAGAAGGACGAGGACTGGGTCTGGGAGGTAAGGCTGCCCAGGCATGCCATGGGGACAAAGCAGCCTCAGGCCCCATCCTCAGCGGGGCACACGACCCACCCACAGTGCCGTGTCAGCTCTCCAGTGCTCCAGCTAACACGGATACCAGAGAAGTGAGCGAGTCACTGGCTGAGAGCCTCACAGAGGGCAGGTGAAACAAAAAGACAAGGGTATGGATGCTCTGGAGCAGCTGTATCCAGGCACCGCAGCGACAGTCACATGGAGGGAGGGCAGGCAGGACGGGACGTGGAGGACCGGTGTGAGGAGTGTGCCTCCCTCAGAGTCAGAGGGAGGACAGAGTGTGCGTGCCCAGCGATGGCCAGTGGAGGGGCTCGGGCGAGGTGCAGAAGGAGCCTCCCCCACCGACCCAGCATTCTGCGCTGCTCTGCATGCAGGAGGAAGATGGCCAGCTGGAGCCTGAAGGGAAATGGTCAGACACACGTCGGGCACGCCGGTGTCCCCATGGGCCCCAGGTGAGAGGCTTGGCGCAGCTCTCCCCGGCTGCCGTGCTCAACCGCCCAGGCTGCCACGCCTCCCGTCCTACTGGTCCCTGGAAGGTGGTGACTCAGGGAAGCCTCCCTCGCTTGCTTCCAGACCCACAACAGCTCTGCACTCTGCAAGCACTAATGAAACACTGGCTGACAGACCGCATGGGGGAGCACGCCTCCCGCACCACCACACTTCATGACCGCCATGGACAGCACACAGATAGCTCGCTCCTTGCATTTGGGGTCACTCTGCTAATAACCAAAGCAAACAGTTAGCAAACAGACACCACCAATGCCAGTCTACACGTGCACCCAAAAGGCCTCATGGATTCTATTTCCTGGCCCTTTAAAATCCCTAAAGTATCACGAGTTACCATCCACTGAGCCAAGACGGAGTAACAAGGATCATAATTATCCTCCTGCCCCAAACACTGAAAATCAATCTGTGAAACATGGTTTTGATACATGGGGCACAGGACAGTAACTGCCCAGAGAGGCGGAGCCCACGAGGTGAGCTCTGCTGCTGCCCCTCCGCTCACGGTCCTCTCCCTGCATTGAGGACGTGGAGTTTGAGTCCGGGGAGGCCACAGCGGCTAGAGTCTCCAGGCCAGAGTCCTGGGGGTAGAGGGTCTCCTCCCCGGGAGGAAGAGTCCTGGAGATCTGCAGAGAGCCCCCTCGAGTCTCCACTGAGAACTGATTAGGGCATTTACATGAGGAAACCACCAGGACTGGAGAAAGAACCACTCCAAAGGAGAAGGCAGAGCCACCCGAGGCTCACATAAAGCTGGGAGAAGTTTGCGCTCCCACCTTCCAGAGTGGAGACCTCGTAAATCACGGGGTGTGGAGCAGAGAAGCTTATAGCCTCAGCAGTAGGAAAACCAGCCCTCCAGGAAAGGCTGCCCGGCCAGGCCCAGCAAAACTGCAAGGCAAGTCGCGAAAGCACCAGACTGTGTCTGCTAACTTGGTGACATCCCAGAACAAAGCTCAAGCATATTTGTAGGAATACAAAGACATCCAGCACCCAAGAAAGTGAAATCCACTAAGTCAGTACCCAGTTAAAAATTACCAGGCATGTAAAGAAACAGGAAAATATGACCTATAACAAGGAGAAGGGTCAACTGGTAATGCTAGACCCAGAAATGACGGGTGACCGTGCATCAGGACATCGACTGTGACTACCCTTCCTGTGTTCAGAGGCAGACCACGTGCGAGTACGCTGAGGAGAGACACAGGCATAAAAGAAGGCTCCAGGTGAACTTGCAGAATGGAAAAGACAATGAGATAAACTCGCCCCACACACCCGAAGCACCCACCCGGGACACCACTGCAGACGGGCTGCCCGCCCATCGACTGTCCACCAGCACGAGAACTCTCCGCCTCCGAGCACGGACAGCGGGATGTCAGCAGCATGCTTCCGACAGACCCCACAGGAGAGGACACTTGCGCTCTGGTGAAGTGCAATCTACAGAAGTTTCCAGGGCAAGGCAGACCCAGCGCAGGAGAGGTTGTGAGGTGCGCAGAGTCGCGGGCAGCAGCTGCAGCCACACCAGGCTCACCTCACCGCTTTGCAGAAACACGGGGAGACCCGGCTGCCTGTCCTTCATTTTAAAACTGTATCAGGGTGAGTTGTTGTGAAAGCTTTGCCAGGACGCTAACCTTGTTTGGGAGGGTTGTGGCTCCCCAGTAGCGTCCAGTATGAGCGTCCCTTCCAGACCCCTCTGACCACACACACTCCTGCAACTCCTAACAGCTTTGAAGGTACCCAGCATGAGGAAGCGGGCCGGGAAGACGCAAGCCGCCCCTGGTTAATGCCGGGAGACTTCCTGCCAGCACTTCATGAGTCTGAACAATGCTTTAAGAAGGGGAGGGAGGAAGGTGAGTACAGGGTGCACTTCACCCAGGACATCCCCTGTGGCTTGGGCCCACTCGCTGGTCTGGCGAGGGGTGCAGGACAGCGGGCTGTGGCGCTCCTCAGAAGCCAGCAAGGACCTGAACATCCCCCAGAAGCACTTGTACCCCGATGCCGGTTACTGTAGAACCAGCACTTTGTGGGAAGCCGGACCATCCTCGTAGGCTCTGTCTGTCACCTCACTGGGTCCTCCTGATGTGGCCTTCTGGTGGGGCACTCCACGTCTTATGGAGGGAGAAGTTCGATTCAGAAGCATCAAGCAGCCCACGTGGTCTCCAGGGCAAGTGAAGCCCAGGAAACAGAGGCGGTCCTACTCCCAGTCCAGCATTCTCAGACGGGGGCCTCCAGAGCGATCAGAGGTCAACCGGGGCAGAGGAATAGAGCCCAATCCTCGCCCACCTCCCACGGTGTTCCCAACATGCTAATGTCTCTTTGGAAGGAGGAGGGAAGGACAGAGACCAGGACTGTAGACGAGGGGTGAATGCCTCTTGACCTTTTGGTGTGGAACGTCTGTCCCCTCCAAAGCTCGTGCTGGCTGACTTGCCAGCCTGACCGCCCTCATAAGATGGGGTCTGGTTGGGTGCTGGAGAGGAGAAAGGGTACTGTGCCACACTTGTAGTGGACTTGTTAGAGGTCACGCCCGGCCTCACCTTCCTCCCTGAAAACACCCTACCTGCCCCAGCCAAGGGGCTGAAAACCAAGAAGACCAGGTTGAAGAAACAGCTAGCACTGCGAGATGGTGCAATTCCAACACTCGCCGGAGAGCTGCTCCCAGCGCTAAAATAGCACAGAACACACACGATGAATAATGACACCAGAATTATTCTGTTCCCGATGAAAACTGTCAGTTGTGCCTATAAGTAATTACCAAATGCTTTCACACCATATTTAGAGGCAGAGGTTCAAAATAATATCCTGCCTTTGTAAAAATAAAAAGTGGCCAGGAGACAACTGTGCTGCATGAACAGGGAGAACTCAGTTCAATGCGGCAACTGACTGAGGCTTAGCACCAAGTGGTCTGACAACGCACATTATAAATACCATGCTGAAGACAAGAACTCAAAGGGGAAGTAGTTGTCATCAGCAAATTCCACTACTTTTGGGGGGCGTTACATTTATTTGACTACATCAAGACTTAACTATTGGCTGCCATTATTTTTTCCAGGTTCTATAAATAGCATCACATCCACAGTTTTCCCAAACACCACACAGGATTTGTTCAACACCCGAATTGACACCTGACAAAGGGCTTAGATCTGGGGCCCAAAGTCATACTTCTCTGCCCATATCAGGGCATATTTGAGGACATCAGAGCAGGTATGAGGGAATTGGAGAGGACATGAGAGCCACCTGGGGGTCTGGGCCCCTCACTGCTCAGCCACAGACATGAGTATGCAGCTCAGGGAGTGATGTCGTGCGGCTGCAGGCATGGGGGTGGCGCTTTGCAGAACGGGGGACAGACATTCAGGGAGGCTGCTCCCGCTGCTGCTGCANCTCCTAACAGCTTTGAAGGTACCCAGCATGAGGAAGCGGGCTGGGAAGACGCAAGCCGCCCCTGGTTAATGCCGGGAGACTTCCTGCCAGCACTTCATGGAGTCTGAACAATGCTTTAAGAAGGGGAGGGAGGAAGGTGAGTACAGGGTGCACTTCACCCAGGACATCCCCTGTGGCTTGGGCCCACTCGCTGGTCTGGCGAGGGGTGCAGGACAGCGGGCTGTGGCGCTCCTCAGAAGCCAGCAAGGACCTGAACATCCCCCAGAAGCACTTGTACCCCGATGCCGGTTACTGTAGAACCAGCACTTTGTGGGAAGCCGGACCATCCTCGTAGGCTCTGTCTGTCACCTCACTGGGTCCTCCTGATGTGGCCTTCTGGTGGGGCACTCCACGTCTTATGGAGGGAGAAGTTCGATTCAGAAGCATCAAGCAGCCCACGTGGTCTCCAGGGCAAGTGAAGCCCAGGAAACAGAGGCGGTCCTACTCCCAGTCCAGCATTCTCAGACGGGGGCCTCCAGAGCGATCAGAGGTCAACCGGGGCAGAGGAATAGAGCCCAATCCTCGCCCACCTCCCACGGTGTTCCCAACATGCTAATGTCTCTTTGGAAGGAGGAGGGAAGGACAGAGACCAGGACTGTAGACGAGGGGTGAATGCCTCTTGACCTTTTGGTGTGGAACGTCTGTCCCCTCCAAAGCTCGTGCTGGCTGACTTGCCAGCCTGACTGCCCTCATAAGATGGGGTCTGGTTGGGTGCTGGAGAGGAGAAAGGGTACTGTGCCACACTTGTAGTGGACTTGTTAGAGGTCACGCCCGGCCTCACCTTCCTCCCTGAAAACACCCTACCTGCCCCAGCCAAGGGGCTGAAAACCAAGAAGACCAGGTTGAAGAAACAGCTAGCACTGCGAGATGGTGCAATTCCAACACTCGCCGGAGAGCTGCTCCCAGCGCTAAAATAGCACAGAACACACACGATGAATAATGACACCAGAATCAAGACCAGGTTGGAGAAACAGCTAGCACTGCGAGATGGTGCAATTCCAACACTCGCGGGAGAGCTGCTCCCAGCGCTAAAATAGCACAGAACACACACGATGAATAATGACACCAGAATTATTCTGTTCCCGATGAAAACTGTCAGTTGTGCCTATAAGTAATTACCAAATGCTTTCACACCATATTTAGAGGCAGAGGTTCAAAATAATATCCTGCCTTTGTAAAAATAAAAAGTGGCCAGGAGACAACTGTGCTGCATGAACAGGGAGAACTCAGTTCAATGCGGCAACTGACTGAGGCTTAGCACCAAGTGGTCTGACAACGCACATTATAAATACCATGCTGAAGACAAGAACTCAAAGGGGAAGTAGTTGTCATCAGCAAATTCCACTACTTTTGGGGGGCGTTACATTTATTTGACTACATCAAGACTTAACTATTGGCTGCCATTATTTTTTCCAGGTTCTATAAATAGCATCACATCCACAGTTTTCCCAAACACCACACAGGATTTGTTCAACACCCGAATTGACACCTGACAAAGGGCTTAGATCTGGGGCCCAAAGTCATACTTCTCTGCCCATATCAGGGCATATTTGAGGACATCAGAGCAGGTATGAGGGAATTGGAGAGGACATGAGAGCCACCTGGGGGTCTGGGCCCCTCACTGCTCAGCCACAGACATGAGTATGCAGCTCAGGGAGTGATGTCGTGCGGCTGCAGGCATGGGGGTGGCGCTCTGCAAAACGGGGGACAGACATTCAGGGAGGCTGCTCCCGCTGCTGCTGCAGACACGTCTGCTGTTTCCTGCCAGGCCTCAGGACTCCTCTGGACTGCAGTCACCCCAGACAGGAGGCCCCTGGAGAAGGCTGCTTATGCCACCCCCATGCAAAACTGACCACTCGCCTGTGCCACAGCCATGGTCAACGTCCCCTCAAATCTCTCCCGGTCCCATTTACAGAGCCAGGAGCAAGTGCACATAAGCTCCCTCACTGCCTGAATTCTGGGCTTTGCTTCTACCCCCAAAGCCATGGTGCTGACAAACCACAGAAGGGAAACCGAGAAATTTTTGGATCTCTGTGCCCAGGAGCTGAGGGAAGAGAGGTCATTGCTGGACACGGCTCCACTGTGTGGACATGCTAGGCTTGGCCCAGCTAGGCTACTGTTGACAGACATTTGAGCTGTTTCCAGTTTGGTGCCGCCGTAATAAAGTGTCTATGAACATCTTTGTATGTGTCTTTGGGCATCCTTGTAAGATTCTGTGGGGGGGAAAAAGTATCATTGGGTAAAAATGTCTGAGAGCCCAGATTTTTGACTTCAATACACTCGTAATAAAGTGTCTATGAACATCTTTGTATGTGTCTTTGGGCATCCTTGTAAGATTCTGTGTGGGGGAAAAAGTATCATTGGGTAAAAATGTCTGAGAGCCCAGATTTTTGACTTCAATACACTGTACGTAGCATTCATGCACAAAGTACTTTGATCTTAAGCAGCAGGACAGAGAAGAACACGCCTGGGGGTGAAGCAAATGTACAGATACATGGAAATTTACAAAGCGCTTAGGAAAATCGCGACTCTTACAAGTGAACTAGAGAGGGAGGTGTGTGTGGTGCAGACTTACTGTCACTGCTACAGGTGGGTCTCGGAATCTCCTGGGTGGCTTACCCAAAGTAAGTGTGAGAGGACCACTGGTCCAAAATATTTGGGGAGGAGGGTAGGAAATGGTGAGAGATGAGGCTGGAAAAATAGATGAGGGTCAAACTGCACAGGCCTTGGATGCCATGCTGAAGTTGCATCCACATGCCAGGTGGCAGGCATGACAAAGCCGGCCCTGTCACCTACTGGCTCCTTCTCCTGCGGCTCCTTAGCCCTCAAGGGTGTCAGGCAGGCGGACAGGAGCATGGAGCTCCACACCGAGCTAACTGTGTCCATTAGTGGGACAGGAAGGTGAGGGCCAGGTCTCAAGATGATCTGCCACTTGCCAGCTGCAGGACCTCAGGAATATTGTGCAGCCTTTCTGCATCTCTGTTTGCTCATCTGCAAAGTGGGGGCATTCAGCACTTTTATATGCCTGCACTGTTCGGAAGATTCAATGAAAACCTGCTTAGAAGTGTGTGGCACACAGCAGGTACTCTGCACACAGCTGACACAATTCATGGACAGTGCTCCAGTGTTACAGGTTGAAAGCACACAGTCAGCTCATGGCTGTACGCACGTGGCCTGGCACTGACAAATGGCAGATGCTCACGCCATGGGCAAACACTCCCCCCTCCCCACAGCCCATGGCAGACAGGCACTTAGAGAGCCAACGCCTGAGACACTTCCTGCCCAGCAACTGTCCAAGACGTACTCACTAGCAACCCAGTACTTCTTAGTTATAGAAAGGAGACAGGAAATTAATGGGTCTCAAAGTGGCTTCAAATCAGCTTTGCTTTAGTGACTCTCAGTCGGACGTGTTGCTCAAATCTTCAGACCTGCTTGCAGCGTCAAAGGGAGGTGCTGCCTTTGGGACTGGGCTCCTCTCCTCGGGGGCTGGGGAGACGAGAGCAGCAGGGCCTGGGAGCGTCTCAGAAGAATGGGTGCCAGGCACAGTGTCCTGTGAAAATGCAGGGAAGGTCCGCGTGAGGGCCTGGGCATGATCACCTACACAGTGAAATGACGGGTAGCCAGGCCTGGGGCAGACCAGTCAAAACTGGCCGAGGCAGTTCTCATAGCAGTGACCTGGTGGTTTGAATCAAAATTCACCACTGCAGCTCTCTGATCCTAGGTTACTGTGGAGTAGCCGCTCTCTCGTTTCTCTGGTGAAACAAACAATAATGGCAAAAAAAAAAAAAAAAAAAAAAGGG
>NW_007740213.1:0-3591 GCF_000696425.1 Galeopterus variegatus | reverse complement strand
GCTCAGCCACAGACATGAGTATGCAGCTCAGGGAGTGATGTCGTGCGGCTGCAGGCATGGGGGTGGCGCTCTGCAAAACGGGGGACAGACATTCAGGGAGGCTGCTCCCGCTGCTGCTGCAGACACGTCTGCTGTTTCCTGCCAGGCCTCAGGACTCCTCTGGACTGCAGTCACCCCAGACAGGAGGCCCCTGGAGAAGGCTGCTTATGCCACCCCCATGCAAAACTGACCACTCGCCTGTGCCACAGCCATGGTCAACGTCCCCTCAAATCTCTCCCGGTCCCATTTACAGAGCCAGGAGCAAGTGCACATAAGCTCCCTCACTGCCTGAATTCTGGGCTTTGCTTCTACCCCCAAAGCCATGGTGCTGACAAACCACAGAAGGGAAACCGAGAAATTTTTGGATCTCTGTGCCCAGGAGCTGAGGGAAGAGAGGTCATTGCTGGACACGGCTCCACTGTGTGGACATGCTAGGCTTGGCCCAGCTAGGCTACTGTTGACAGACATTTGAGCTGTTTCCAGTTTGGTGCCGCTGTAATAAAGTGTCTATGAACATCTTTGTATGTGTCTTTGGGCATCCTTGTAAGATTCTGTGGGGGGGAAAAAGTATCATTGGGTAAAAATGTCTGAGAGCCCAGATTTTTGACTTCAATACACTGTACGTAGCATTCATGCACAAAGTACTTTGATCTTAAGCAGCAGGACAGAGAAGAACACCCCTGGGGGTGAAGCAAATGTACAGATACATGGAAATTTACAAAGCGCTTAGGAAAATCGCGACTCTTACAAGTGAACTAGAGAGGGAGGTGTGTGTGGTGCAGACTTACTGTCACTGCTACAGGTGGGTCTCGGAATCTCCTGGGTGGCTTACCCAAAGTAAGTGTGAGAGGACCACTGGTCCAAAATATTTGGGGAGGAGGGTAGGAAATGGTGAGAGATGAGGCTGGAAAAATAGATGAGGGTCAAACTGCACAGGCCTTGGATGCCATGCTGAAGTTGCATCCACATGCCAGGTGGCAGGCATGACAAAGCTGGCCCTGTCACCTACTGGCTCCTTCTCCTGCGGCTCCTTAGCCCTCAAGGGTGTCAGGCAGGCGGACAGGAGCATGGAGCTCCACACCGAGCTAACTGTGTCCATTAGTGGGACAGGAAGGTGAGGGCCAGGTCTCAAGATGATCTGCCACTTGCCAGCTGCAGGACCTCAGGAATATTGTGCAGCCTTTCTGCATCTCTGTTTGCTCATCTGCAAAGTGGGGGCATTCAGCACTTTTATATGCCTGCACTGTTCGGAAGATTCAATGAAAACCTGCTTAGAAGTGTGTGGCACACAGCAGGTACTCTGCACACAGCTGACACAATTCATGGACAGTGCTCCAGTGTTACAGGTTGAAAGCACACAGTCAGCTCATGGCTGTACGCACGTGGCCTGGCACTGACAAATGGCAGATGCTCACGCCATGGGCAAACACTCCCCCCTCCCCACAGCCCATGGCAGACAGGCACTTAGAGAGCCAACGCCTGAGACACTTCCTGCCCAGCAACTGTCCAAGACGTACTCACTAGCAACCCAGTACTTCTTAGTTATAGAAAGGAGACAGGAAATTAATGGGTCTCAAAGTGGCTTCAAATCAGCTTTGCTTTAGTGACTCTCAGTCGGACGTGTTGCTCAAATCTTCAGACCTGCTTGCAGCGTCAAAGGGAGGTGCTGCCTTTGGGACTGGGCTCCTCTCCTCGGGGGCTGGGGAGACGAGAGCAGCAGGGCCTGGGAGCGTCTCAGAAGAATGGGTGCCAGGCACAGTGTCCTGTGAAAATGCAGGGAAGGTCCGCGTGAGGGCCTGGGCATGATCACCTACACAGTGAAATGACGGGTAGCCAGGCCTGGGGCAGACCAGTCAAAACTGGCCGAGGCAGTTCTCATAGCAGTGACCTGGTGGTTTGAATCAAAATTCACCACTGCAGCTCTCTGATCCTAGGTTACTGTGGAGTAGCCGCTCTCTCGTTTCTCTGGTGAAACAAACAATAATGGCAAAAAAAAAAAAAAAAAAAAGGAGCCCAGCGCACGACCTTACCTCCACGTACAGGAGGGGGAAGATCCCGACCTTGTCGCCCAGCATGCCTTCTGCCCAGTTATCGTCCACTCTTCTGAGCACAGTCAAAATTTCATCCTGAGATTCCCAGAGCCCACAATGGAGACAAGCACATGGACACACACACAGAACAAAAAAGAAAACGGAGACGGTTAGTATTGTTGAGGCTAATGAGAGACTCTACGGAATGATTCGGAGATGGTGTGTTATCCATTCATTTTCTGGCACATGAAACTTCCATCCCTGCCCAGGTTCTCCCTCCCTTCCTCTCTGAGGCCACTGATCATAGTTGCAAAGATCCCAGATGAAAAGCCTGGCAACTTACAATACAGTTAGCATTTAAAACTCATGTTCCTATCATTTATTTAATGAAATAAACATTTTGAATGAAAATAAATCCAGCTAAGTATAAAATGTTTTAAGTTTCTGGCTCCATCAAAGAACAAAAAAATAACCCAACTACGTTTGTTTACAGTCATGGGCACGTAAAGCTCTGAATAACCTCTTAGATTCTTTGGCATGTCAGACACCACCCAGTAGAGATGCACACAATGGAAACAGATGGAAGGAGAAAGGAAGAGGCAAAGAGAAGGAGGAAGTAGCACTTTTAGGGAGCTGAGGCTGGTCAGCAGGTGGTGGGCGAGGAACGAGATGCTGAGGACACCTTCGCAGGTGCAAGAGCCACGGGCACAAATGACAGGGCCATGTGCGTGGGGGTGGGAGACAGAAGGACTGAGAGAAGATGGGGAACAATAGGGGGGAGAACAGAGAGGAGCCCGGGGGGAAGAGAGATGTAGCGAGCATCAAGAGGGACAGAGACCACCCCATGACAGCCTGGGGCAGAACCGATGTCCACACTGGGGCGTTTGGTTAGTCTCTGTCCCCTCTCCATAACCGCCCTTCCTTCAGCAACCAGGGTGCATCCTGGACATCCCCCTCCCAGCCAAGCCCCCCGTCATTGGAATCTGCAATCTGCTAGAAGACCAGCTGGCCCACCACAGACTCTCGTGCCAAGGGCAGCCCCATGGAGCAATCTCTATTAGATTTTCATGTACCGTCTGCCCCTCCAAACAGCCGTCGCACCGTAATGTGAAGCAATAATATGGGGTTACGCAGAGACATTTTAGGTCAGGAGACTGCTCATCTAAGGTGATACAGAATGCTCTCAGGGAGCCAGATATGCCTTTCCAAGGACACACAGAGGGAGAAGCAGGGATGGGCTCTGCACTGGGCAGTTCCTCCAAGGTCTCCCCAAACCTCCCTCTCCTGTGAGCTCAGGGCAGAGTGAGGGCGATCACGGGCAATCGCACGCTTCCTCTCCCTGTCCTCACCCTCTATTCTCCAGCTTAAAAAACACCAAGCAATAAAATTATTTGTGATGTTAGAATACCTGTTTTTCCAATGGATATTACTGGCCAGACAATGCTACAGGCATCCTAGGGGACTCAAACCCCTTCCCATGGTGCAAGGCTAGCAGCCTCAGGCTGGCACAACAGGCAGAGGG
>NW_007740212.1:24411-31349 GCF_000696425.1 Galeopterus variegatus | reverse complement strand
AAGGTCAAAGGGGGTCATGTTTTTCTCTATTCTTTCCATCAATTTGTTCTTTTATTTTCATAGTAGTAAAATGAGATGTTAGAGGATAACTTTTTTGTGTCTCGGATTGTCTGCGGTGTCAACATTATAGTTTATCAGGGAGTCAAACATGAGTGAAACACAAACCATCTGTATGCTGATTTTCAAAGGAAATAATCCAAACCCTGTTCCAGAAATTCTGAACCTTCTCAATCACTTCGTGAATATAGGAAGGGGCCAGAGGATTTTGTGAAAGACACTGGTGAACAGACTTCCTTAAAGATACCTAAAGTTTTGGTGAACTCTTATTATCTCCCTCTCAGTGTAGTTAAAGCCACCTTCTAATTAGAGTTGCCACCTTCTAATTAGAGTTGCCACCTTCTAATTTCATGCTTAGAAAGGGGACTTCAAAGACATCAAAAAAGTGTTTTCAGAAAATTAACTCTCACATAAATATACAGTGAATGTGTGTCAATAATTTATTTAATTCATTAATGAGTAAACCAGCCTCATGAAAAAGCTGATTTTATGTGTTTGTGTGTGTGTGTATATATATAAATATATATATGTATGCATACACATTTTTTCAACAGAAAAACAAATGCCAGAATAAGATTTCAAAGTTATATAGAAAATTATGTAGTGTTCTATAGAGCAAAAAAATAAAATCATAATCACAGAAATCATAATCATCTTCTCTAATAAAAAAAATTTGCCTCTCTAATGATCAAAATAATTTGCACCTGATCAATATTCCTTAAGTTAATATCTAACTTTTCAGAGTCTGAACCCTAATTATTAGTAATAGTAAGTCAAAAATGTTGTCTTTTCTAGAGTGACAGATGACCTTTGGACAAGCTTGTCAGACAACATTCTGATATGAATTTGAAAAGGTACATGGTAATCTTTTTGCCTATTTATAATTTTTGGATAACATTCCATAATAAGATGATCACTCGCAGTGCTCTAAGACATATTTCCTGCAGTCAAGAGACAGAGAGAACAGTGCTTGATTTCTTCCTGAAGAAGCTAAAATGGAGTAGGGCTGGAATCCAGCCCTGGAAACTCAGAAGGCAATAGTCAGGCAGACTAATACCACTGGTGGCCGTCAGTTTAGTGCTACTGCACTGAGACTGTCCTGGACTCCCACATATCGCAGAAGTGTTTTCACTGTACTTTTCCACATGTTGCAGAAGTGTTTTCCACTGGGCTTTGTGGTGGAGAGAGTAAGGCAGCATGCTCTTGATCCTGACCAGTAGGGTCTTCTGGATGGGTAAAAGGACCTCAGGAGCAGGGCTGGGATGGCTACTGAATGCCCAGGGATGATTTAGAAGTTACAAGAGACCATCTAGGGGGTAGCATCACCAGCCGATGATGACAACTGTAGGAAAGAGGAGCCAAACAGGCAAACTTTGAAGTGCTCCAAAAGCCCCCACAAGAGAAAGGTCATCATTTGCTAGCCCTACCCAGTGTCACTAACATTGGCCATCTGCAAGACCTAACTTGCTGACAAATAAGACAAGTGAGAACTGGCCTATCAACTCTCCTGCCCCAACCATTGCATGGCAGAAAAACAGAAACTGTGGGCATGAAGAAAGTAGAGAACAGAACTTCCTCACACCCTCCCAGTGGAGACTTTCAGCCCAAAGTGGCTTAAATCAAAGCTTTAACAGTAAGTCAAGTTTAGAATTTAAATTCATGTGGAGCTGGATATGAACTTTATTTAGTTCCTGAATTATGACTTGTTGCAACTAAAAATGACTAGTTTTTTGGTTTGTTTACGTTTTTCCATTTTCAATCTAAATGTGGACAGAAAAGTCACAGGACTGCTTTTAAGTTTTCATCTAGAGACAGAGGTAAATTATATCCCTCTAAATAAAACTTTAAGGGAAGAATGGGAAATAGAAGTAGAATGCATGTGGTTACTTTCTACAAGTCATGCTTTTTCATTAGTAGTAGAAATTGCTTCTCCTACACATAAAGAAATCAGAGAACAGACTTCCACATATTTCAGGGACCATCTACTCATGTCACCATGATCCCAATGTCACCATTTTGGGGTTCAGGAACTGAAAGTAGAACTTCACCACTAAGTTGATAGAGAAGAACCACAACTAAAACCAGCTAAATTATAGTAAATGATACTTTCCTCCCCATCTTCACTTTTGGATGTCTGTGCTAAACCTTTTATATATGTGATATAAAGAGAAATGTATGTCATGCCAATGTGGGAAATTATTTTTAATTTTTTGCTTTTCAATGACACAATTTTTGACAGCCTGGAAGATACATGATATTCCTCATAAATAAAAGACATACATTTCAAGGGGTCAAAATAAAAGTTATCCATCTGAACAATTCTTTGGTTTGTTTTTGGCTTATTTTGGCTAGCAATGCTGCATGGTATTGTAGCAGAAGTGAGGTTTTTTAACTAAATTGTCCCTGGGTTGAATGTGATTTCTGCCACCTTTTAACTGCCTGACTTCAAACAAGATATTAATCTTTCAGAGCCTCAATTTCCTCCTCAGTAAAATGGCGATGATAAACACTTCACTACACTTTAAATAGGATTTCTGACTCTTCTATATTTTAAATGGGGATTAAATGAGATACTAATCGTTCCATGCCTGACAGGGAAAAAGTATTCAACTTAAAAAAAAATAGTAATTTGTAATCTTCTAGGCTTGTTATAGTATTTCCTTCTAAGCTTGACATGGAAGCTTTGGATTTGAGTCTCAGACTCAAAATGTTTCTCATTATGTTCACTGTGCTGAGCTCTGCTCCTGGGATCACCAGAGTTCATTTATGTTCTGCAGAACTGTGAGCTAGCTGCCTACAGTAACAAGTGACCCTTAGGCCTAAAGCCAAGCACACTGATTACTCCCCTACTCAAAGGGTAGAATTGGTTTCAAAATTTCTAAGCAATTTAAGTACTGGAACAGGAATACTAATTTCAAAAGTTAGTTGGCTTGGATTTCCAAGCTCTGAAGGTACTACAATTTATTAAAGAGCTAAGCTGCAGTGAATTTTTGAGAAAAAACAAAGATCCTTAAGAAGGAGGACTATAAAAGAGGTGAGTGCTGGTGACTCTGATGTCCTTGTCAGAATTCAATGGGAAAGAGGTGGTGGATGCCGTTGTCTGAAAGGAGAATTCTGAGCATGAATCTTGAGACAGAGTCTGATAAAAGGCAAAAATGAGGCATGGAGATCAGCTGATCTGCTGACAAAGGGTAAAAAAACCCTAGTTACAATGGACGGTAAGCCATTCTAAAACACTCTGTGTCTGAGGACTCAAAGTTCAGCAATACTACTAACTTTCTACAAACCAGGGACCTGTATTAATTACATTTAAGAAGTATTTCCAATGTGCATGTGAACACTTTGGTCAAGACAGCTATATTCACAAATAGGCTATATTCACAGTTATGCAGTGTTTAGTAGAGTCAATGGAAAGTCTAGCACTCTACAGATGAGTGAGTCCAGTAGGTCAGCACTGTCCACCCAAGGATAGACCAAAGCATTTATCCCTCAGTTCTGGACCCTATTGGATGAAAGTTGCCCCCAGGGACATTAACTCCCTGCATTCCAAGTCGTAAATGCCTGCTTGATGAGTGGATCCCACAAAGACTGAAGCATGGGAGTAAATCAGGCTTTGTAAAACAGAAGACCCCTGGAGTCAAGACACTCTCATCATCAGGTGGGTTAGTCTGTTTCTATCACTTATAACAGAATTCCTGAAACTGGGTAACTTATAAATAAATGAAGTTTATTTCCTCAGTTTTAGAGGCTAGGAAGTCCACAGTCCAAGGTGCACGTCTCGTGAAGGCTTTCTTCTGGGTGAGAACTCTCTACAGGGTCATGTGGCAACCAGGGTATCACATGGTGAGAAATGGCATGAGCAAGCGGGCTAACCTTCTCATTTGCTTCCCTTATAAAGCCATCAGTCCACAGCCATGATAACTCATTACCATCAATCCATCACTCCACGAATGGATCAATCCATTCAGGAGGGCACAGTCCTCATAATCCAATCATCTCTCAGGGGCCCCACCTTTCAAATACTGTATTTGGATTTCCCACCCTCTTAACATTGTTACAGTGGGGATCAAGTTTCCAACACATAAAATTGGGCGACCCATTTGGCCAACAGCATGAGGTGAGTGGCTGAAATTAGAGGAAAGACTATGAATATTAGTCTGGGTATGGGGGGTATACAATGAAGCCACAGCTAAGTTTATGGGAGAGTAGACATTAGATACACTTAAATATATTTAAAATGACCTATTGTTATAAAGGTTAGAAAGGAAAACAAACAGGTTCTACGTGAACAAAACTAATTTTGATTGGCAAAGTCAGAAAAAGACACTGATGAGGTCAAATTACAATCGCAACAGAGGACATCTAAGGGCTCTTCCAGTTTATAGTTTATAGGGTATGAGAGGGAGCAGGATGAGCAAGGCTAAAATCTCATTTCCATCTACAGGGATGAACATAGGATACCATTAAATACTGTCCAGGAGTACTGAGTAAGATCCTGACACAAATTAGCCCCTTCAGTGCATTTCAAAGTACCCAGAAATCTAGCATTCCATCCCCTTCAGTCCCACATGACACTACATGAGGCTTGTTTTAAAAAAAACAATTGTGCTGAAGTTTATTAGTACAATTCTATATGAAGGATGGTGGATTCTTATATCCTTCTCCATCACTATTTCTGGAGAAAAGAAAGGTATTAACAGATTATCTCAGTTCATGACAAGAGATAACATCTTCTCAAAAGACTGGATTCCTTCCATTTCTTCTCAAGAAACTCAGAAAAAGAAATACTTATCCTCAATTTTGCCAAGTGTCTTAGTCTGTTTTGTGTTGCTGTAACAGAATTACCTGAGACTGGGTAATTTATAAAGAACAGAGGTTTATTTGGCTTATGATTCTGGGACAGCTGCACCTGGCATGGGCCTCAGGCTGCTTCTACTCATGGTGCAAAGGGGCAGGCAGCCGGCAGGTACAAGCAGATCACATGGCGAGAGGAAGCAAGAGAGAGAGAGGGGAGGTGCCAGGGTCTAATAAACAATCAGCTCTCACAGGAACTAATAGAGCGAGAACTCACTCATTAATCCCCCCTCCCCCTGTGAGGAGCATTAATCCATTCATGAGGGATCCACCCCCATGACTCAATCAGTTTCCAACACTGCCACACTGGGGATCAAATTTCCACATGAGTTTTGGAGGGGAAAACACATCCAAACTCCATCATTCCTCCCCTTGCCCCCAAAACTCATGTTCCTCTCACATACAAAATACAATTATTCCATCCCAACTGTCCCAAAAGTCGTAGCTTGTTCCAGCACCAACTTAAAAATCCAAAGTCCGAAGTCTCAACGGAGACCAAAGGCAAAGCTCTTTCCAGCTGTGAACCTGTAAAAATCCAAAACCAAATTTATCTACTTCCAAGATACAGTGGTGGAACAGATATTGAGTACACATTCCCATTCCAAAAGGGAGGAATAGGCCAAAAGAAAGGAAAAACAGGCCCCAAACAAGTCCAAAATGCAGCAGGGCAGATATTAAGTCTTAAAGCTCCAAAATAATCTTCTTTGATTCCAAGTCCTGCATCCTGGACACAATTGGGCATCTGGGCCCCCAAAGCCTTGGGCAGCTTTGCTCCCACATCTCTGCCAGGCACAGCCCATTGGGCAGCACTGGTGCTGCAGCTTTTCCAGGCCTGAATTGCATGTTGCCAGTGGCCCTGCAGTTCTGGGGTCCTGGCAGCAGCCCCTCTGCCTTGGCTCTACTAGACATTTCCCTGTTGGGGGCTCTCTGCAGGAGTTCCAACCCCACTTTTCTGCTCCACATTGCTCTAGGATATGGCCTCTATGGTGGCTCCACCCCTGCAGCAGGTCTCTGCCTGGGTCCCCAGGCTTTTCCATACATCCTCTGGAATCTGGGTGGAGGCTGCCATGCCTCCACTGCTCTCAAATCCTTCTGGCCTGCAGACTTAACACAATGTAGACACCACTGAGGTTTTAGGCCTCTACTCTCCAGGGCTCCTGCATGAAACACACTTGTAGTTGCTCCAACCAGAGCAGCTGGGATGCAGTGAGCAGGTTCCCAGGGGCAGCTATGCCCCAGGTCTGTCCTCCAGGATAACTCAGTTCTTCTAGGCCTCAGGGCCTGTGATGGGTTGGGCACCCTTCCATATTTCTCAAATGCTTTTAGGTGCATTTTTTCCATTGTCCTGGTTATTAGCATCTGGCTGTCTCATCATGAAACTAATGTCTCTAACAAACAGTTTATCTGTTTCACCCTTACATTTTTCACCTGCTCTCTGCTTCTCTACCTCATGGACAGGGTGCAAATTTTCCAAATCTTTACACTCTGCTTCCCTTTTAAACCCTGGCTTTACATCATGCCTTTGCTGTCATAACTCAAAGTAGGCTATTAAAAGTAACCATGCATTTCCTTAATGCTTTGATGCTTGGAAATTTCTTCAGCCTATTGCTGTGGTTCACAGCTCTTAAGTCCCACCTTCCATAAAGTCCAAGGGCATGGACACAATGCAGCCAAGTTCTTGCTATGGTGTAGCAAGGGTTATCTTTTGTCCAATTCCCAATAAGTTCCTCATTTCTATCTGAGACCTCATCATCCACATGATCTTTACTGTCCACATTTCTATCAGTATTCTGGTCACAACCGTTTAACCAGTCTCTAAAATGTTCCAAACATTCTCTCATCTTTTTGTCTTCTTCTAAGTCCTCCAAACTCCTCCAACCTTTGCCTAATGCCCAGTTCCAAAGCTGTATCCACATTTTCAGATATCTGTATATTGACACCCCACTCCTGGTACTAATTTTCTGTCTTAGTCTGTTTGTGTTGCTATAACAGAATTACCTGAGACTGGGTAATTTATAAAGAACAGA
>NW_007740212.1:16709-24030 GCF_000696425.1 Galeopterus variegatus | reverse complement strand
GGCTTATGATTCTGTGACAGCTGCATCTGGCATGGGCCTCAGGCTGCTTCTACTCATGGTGCAAAGGGGCCAGCAGCCAGTGGGTACAGAAGATAACATGGCGAGAGGAAGCAAGGGGGGGAGGTGCCAGGGTCTAATAAACAATCAGCTCTCACAGGAACTAATAGAGTGAGAACTCACTCATTAATACTCCCTCCCCTGGGAGGAGCATTAATCCATTCATGAGGGATCCACCCCCATGACTCAATCATTTCCAACACTGCCACACTGGGGATCAAATTTCCACATGATTTTTGGAGGGGACAGCACATCCAAACTCCATCACCAAGTGCCTTTACAAATTTTCAATTATTTTGTTTTCCAAAAGAACAATATATGGTTTCTCAAACACATTGTCCCCTATTATTTGAAATATGTTTTTGATTTATGTATATTCAACTAAAAATGTTGCTTAAAAAGCCATTTTATTTTCAAGCCAAATTTTGAAGTTTATGATCCTTCTTCAAAAAACTTTTAAGAGGAAATTATGTTTTGTCTGAAAGAAATAGAACCAGACTCCTAAATTATGGTAAAATTTGATTTCATCATCTCTCAGAAGCTGGAGTTTAGAGGGTATATTAGTCCATTTCTGTTGCTTATAACAAAATACATGGAACTGGGTAATTTATAAAGAAAATGAAATTTATTGCTTACAGTTTCAGAGGCTCGGAAGTCAAAAGTCCACGGAACCTATCTGGTGAGGGTCTTCGGTGGTGGCACCAGTGAACCAGCAGTCTCTCATTGCAAGATGGCAGAAGCAGAGAGACGGACAGACTTTCATCCCTGTTTAAAGCCCTCAGAACCACACCCCTGACCACCATTATTATTAATCCATTCACTATGGCATAGTCTTACAATCTAATCACCCCTTCAATGCCCCACCTTTCAATTACCATAGTAGGATTTCCCACTCTCTTAACACTGTCACAATAGGGATTAAGTTTTGGGGGGACATTCAACCCAAGGCAGAGGGCTTAAAAAAAATGAAAAGAACAAACTGCCCTTTATTAGTGCCACAGAACAGCAAGGTCTTTTAAACTCAAAACAAATGGAAAAAAGCATTAACTAGTTAAAGAAGATGCTGATTCTAAGGAAACTAAAACCTTGGTTTCAGACAAACATTAGAGATAAAATTCAGTTTACAATTTTTTTTTTGAAAAACAGGTAAAAGTCTTTAGTTCTGGCCAGCTGGCTTTCTTCTTGTTCCCTGAGGAAGAACAGATGGATGGAACAATCTGAAGGTGCTCCACTGGCTAAGGAGAAAATAGATTTTGAAATAGATCACTTAGACCTCTCATTATTTTAACTACTAATCAGCATAGAATGGCACCACACAAATAATCAAGTATTATGTTCCCAAAGGCAGCTTCTTCAAAAGCTAGCCTGCAGTTGTTCATTTCACCTGGAAACTTCAATTCAGCATTAGAACAAATGGAGGCTGGCATGGAGCTGTGTGAGGTCCCTAATTTATTAACATCAAGAGGCCAGTTTTAAAGGGACAGTTGTCCTTTCTGCTCCTAATACTTCAGCAAAGGTCAGAATCATTTACAGTTCCCAAAATGTGCAAGCAAATAACTTTGATTACACAGTAATGTAATTTCTCATGTTGATTTGGTAAGCCCAAGAAAATCCAAAGAGTAGGACAATCACAAAACTGTGAGACATATTTCCTTTCAGTGCTAATCTGCCTGAGGGTTCCAGTCTATTTCTTTATCCATCCATCCTCAAACATATTTTTAGGTTTGTCAATAGGTATAAGTCTTTGATACCTGAAATATAAATGTATCCTGAAATTGTGTTGCCCAGACATGTTTGTTAATAGCAATTGTTCATTATTTAAGCTACTTCATCAATAATTTTCTATCTGATTTTACTTAACTCCTCCCTCTCTTTACTTCCACTGGAATATAACCTTTGTTCTCTCTCTATGTCATATAACTTTTTAATGTCTTTTGTTAAAAGCATGTTCCTTTTTTAAAGAATATTTTCAGTTTTAAGTAAGCGTTTGTTGGTCTAATAACATGATTGATTATCTTTTATCTATACTACAAGATCTATAGACTGGGAATAGTGTCTGGTTTTGCCCACCATAATATTCATAGACCTAATGCAGTTACTGGTACACAGTGAAAGATCAAGTATATACATAAATGAAATAAGGAGTACTTGGAATGAGAAAACAGGAAGGCTTGTAGGCATTACAGGAAGCAGCAAATATATAATATATAGGATAGAAAAAAGATAGAGAAAAATCAATGAAACCAAAAGTTGGTTCTTTGAAAAAAGCAACAGAATTGAAGCGTATTTAGCCAGACTGACCAAGAAAATAGGGGAAAACTCAGATACTGAAATAGAGAATAAAAGGAGATATTACTGCCAACATTACAGAAGTAAAAAGGATTATCAGAAATTACTCATATTGTATGGCGACAAATTAGATTATGAAGATGAAATTTTTAAAATTCCTAAGATGACAAAAACTATTGAAATGGACTCAAGTAAAAATAGAAAATGAGAATATATATAACAGGTAAAAAGATTGATTTAGTAGTTTAGAGAACTTCCTACCAAAAAATCCCAGGCTCAGATGGGCTTTACTGATGAATTCTAGCAAACATTTGATGAATAATTAATACAAATCCTTCAAAAAAAAATTTTTAACATTTTATATCAGGTTATTATTACCATGACACCAACCAAAGACATTTAAAAACAACAGAAAAAAGAAAAAGAAAGAAAGAAAACTGCATAACATTATATCCCTTATGAACACAGGTGCAAAAATCCTGAACAAAATACTAGCAAGCTGATTCCAGAAACATAAAAAGAATTACTCAGGGACAGCTGGATATCCATATGTGAGAGAATGAATTTAGATCCACACCTCACACCATATGAAAATCAAAGACCTAAATTTAAGAGACAAAACTAAAATTCTTGGAAGAAAACATAGGTATAAATCCTCATGATCATGGATTGAGCAATTATGTCTCAGTTATGACACCTTTTTTAGCCCACTTGTGCTACTATAACAGAACATGTGAAACTGGGTAATTTATAACGAACAAAAATTTATTAGCTCATAGTTCTGGAGGATGTGAAGTTCAAGATCAAGGCACTGGCATCTGTCAAGGACCTTCTTGCTATGTCCTTATATGGAAGGAGAGCAAAAAAGCAAAGAGAGAAGAGGGGACCAAATTCTGACTTTTATAATGTCATTAATTCCACACATGATAGAGAATCTTTCATGGCCCTATCACCTCCCAAAGAGCCCACCTGCTAACACTGATACAGTAGCAACCACATTTCAACATGGGTTTTGGAGGGGAAAAATAGTCAAACCATACCAACACCTAAGACACAAGCAACCAAAGGCAAAATAGATAAATTGGACTTAATAAAAATTAAGAGCTTTAGTGTTCAAAGAACACTATCAAAAAAGTGAAAGAACAATCCACAAAATGGGGGAAATATTTGCAAGTCCTATATCTGACAAGAGACATCTATACAGAATACAGAAAGAATTCTTACAAATCAAAAATAAAAGGCAATCTCAATTTTAAAAAGAACAGAAGATCTGAACAGACATTTCTCCGGGAAAGATATACAAATGGCCAGTAAACACACAAAAAAATATGTTCCACATTATTAATCGTTAGGGAAATGTAAGGCAAAACCATAATGAGATACTACTTTGTAACCATTAAAATGATTAAAATAACAAATACAGACAATAAGAAGTGTTGACAAGGATGCGGAGAAATTGTAACCTTCATGCATTGCTGATGGGAATGTAAAGCGGTACAGCCACTGTGAAAAGCAATTAAGCAGTTTTTTAAAAAACTAAACAGAGAGTCTCCTCATAATCCAGCAGTTTTATTCTCAGGTATATACTCAAGGGAATTATAAGCAGACATTCACACAAAAACATGCACACAAATGTTTGTAGCAGCATTATTTATAATAGCCAAAAAGTAAAAACAATTCAAATATCCATCAGCTGATAAATGGATAAGCAAAATGTTGTATGTACACAGAATGCAAATTTGAATTTTTAAAAAATATAAATTAAATAAAATATAAAAGAAAACAAAATAATGATATCCCAAAAAAAAAAACTACATAGCTGCTTTTCAAGTATTCTGTAATGCCTGATAGTCCTTGCTAACCAGAAATTCTTTTTAAAATTGTGGTAAAATATACAAAACATAAAATTTACCATTATAACCATTTTAAAGTGTACAATTCAGTGTCATTTAGTGCATTTACAGTGTGTGCAACCATCACCGCTATCCATCTCCAGATCTTTTTCATCACCCCAAACAGAAACTTCATGCCTATTAAACAATAACTCCCTATCTCTCCCTGCCTCCCCTCACTCCCTGGCAACACCATTCTACTTTCTGTCTCTATGAATTTGACTACTCTGGGTACCTCATATACGTGGAATCATAACATTTGCCCTTCTGGCTTGTTTAACTTAACATAATGTTTTCAAAGTTCATCAATGTTGTAACATGGGCCGGCCTGGTGGCACACTGCTACAGTGCGCCGCTTGGGAGCGCGGCGGCGCTCCCGCCGAGGGTTCAGATCCCACATACTGACCGGCCGCTCACTGGCTGAGCGAGGTGCGGGTGCAACACCGAGAGTTGCGATCCTGTTGCCAGTCCTGGTCCGGTACGGGCGCGACACTGAGGGTTGCGATCCATTGCCGGTCACGAAAAAAGACAAAAAGGAAAAAAAAAAAATGTTGTAACATGTATCAGAATTATATTCCCTACTATTGCTGAATAATAGTCATTGTATGTATACGTTTCACATTATGTTTATCTACTCATCTATTGGTGGACATTCAGGTTGTTTCCACCTTTTGGCTACTGTGAATATTACTGCTGTGAACATGAGTGTACAAATAAGATATTTTTAATTTAGCCTGTTATTCCTGTCTCCAAAGAAGTTAGTACCAACACACAGGAATTATTAGGATCACAAGTTCAGATCCCTTTTGTGTTTTCAATACAGTATAAAAACTCAGGCTATTTCCAAATAGCACTGCGTTGGCACCTAATGGTTACTAGCAGCTGTGTATTAAGTCAGCATGGAGCTTTCTACCAGTCAGCGGGCTAACTTCAATCAGAATCAAAGTGGTATCTCTTAACAGCCTTGTATCAATGTCAAAAATATAATTATTTGTACACTCATGTTCACAGCAGTAATATTCACAGTAGCCAAAAGGTGGAAACAACCTGAATGTCCACCAATANACAAATAAGATATTTTTAATTTAGCCTGTTATTCCTGTCTCCAAAGAAGTTAGTACCAACATACAGGAATTATTAGGATCACAAGTTCAGATCCCTTTTGTGTTTTCAATACAGTATAAAAACTCAGGCTATTTCCAAATAGCACGGCGTTGGCACCTAATGGTTACTAGCAGCTGTGTATTAAGTCAGCATGGAGCTTTCTACCAGTCAGCGGGCTAACTTCAATCAGAATCAAAGTGGTATCTCTTAACAGCCTTGTATCAATGTCAAAAATATAATTATATAGCAAGCATTAATCTCCACCTAATGATAAGTAATATTACCACATGCCCAATGTCTGGGTATTTTCAAACAAGCCAAATGCATAAGTACTTAGACTCAAAACCCATGCTTAGGACTGCATTTATCTCAGACAGAGATAAATGCTCTAGCTCTGACACCCATAAAATGTGATTAGGCAAAAACTGAGTGTTCAAGAAGCTGTAAATAAAATGGACATTTATTATCCGGACTTTAAACACATTAGATAAACTTATCATTTAAAAGAACTTACTTTTTTACACAAAGAACTACTACACAGCCTACCAATTCCACTCCTAGATCTGTATCCAAAAGAATTAAAAGCAGGGACTCAAACAGTCATCTGTGCTCCCACAGTCATAGCAGACCTATTCACAATAGCCAAAAGGTGGAAACAATCCAAGTGTCCATCAATGGATGAATGAATAAACAAAATGTTATATATACATACAATGAAATATTATTCAACAACAAAAAGAAATGATGTACTGATACATGCTACACCACAGGTGAACCATGAAAATATGCTAAGTGAAAGAAACCAGGGACAAAGACCCCATATTATGTGATTCCGTTTACATAAAATGTCCAGAATAGGCAAATATAAAAAAACAGAAAGTAGATTTGTGGTTGCCTAGGGCTGGGACGGTTATGGAGAAATGGGGAGTGACTGTTAATGGGTACTTGCTTTTTCTGGGGGGAGATAAACTTTTACTAAAATTGATTGTGGTGATGGTGAACAACTCTGGGAACATAATAAAACCAATATTTGTACAATTTAATTGGGTGAATCATATGGCGCATAAATCAAATCACCACTAAGATGTGTGTTTATGTGTGTATAAGTACATTTCAAGACAAATATTCAATTTCAAATGTTTTAGTAGCCACATTAAAAAAGTTTTACTTTTTTAAAAAAAATAAACTTAATGGCAAAAACATAAATGCTCCTCTCCTAAGATAAAGAACAAGGCAAGCATGTCTGTTATTACTACTTCTATTCAAGATAGTGATAATAAATATTCTAGCCAGCACAATAAGGCAAGAAACAGAAATAAAACCATCCAGATTGGAAAAGAATAAATTAAAATTTCTTTGCAAACAAATGACATAATTGTCTATGATAGATATCTTATGAAGTCTACAAAGAGGCCACTAGAACAAATAAATGAATTTATGAAATAGCAGGATACAATATCAATAAAATCAACTAAACAAAATTGACAAAACTTGAGCTAGACAAACTCAGAAAAGAGAGAAGAGTCAAATAAAATCAGAAGTGAAAGAGGAAGCATCACAACAGACACCTCAGAAAAAAAGGATCATAAGGGACTGTTATGAACAATTATCTGACAACTAATTGGCTAACCTAAAAGAAATAGATAAGTTCCTAGAAACTACAACCTACTAAGACTGAATCAAGAAGAAACAGAAAGCTTGGACAGACTAAGAACAAATAAGGGAACTAAATTACCTCCCAGCAAGGAAAAGCCTAGGACCAGATGGCTTCACAGCTGAACTCTACCATTCAGAGAAGTATTCCAAACTCATTTTATGAAGCCACCTTCACCCTGATACCAAAGCCAGACAAAGACACCTCAAGAAAAGAACACAACAGACCAATATCTCTGATGAACATAGATGAAAAGATCCTCAATTTAAAAAATACTAGAGGAAGATTTAACAACCACAACTTTTTTTTTTGAAGTTCTTACAAC
>NW_007740212.1:0-15698 GCF_000696425.1 Galeopterus variegatus | reverse complement strand
AAAAAATAAATAAATAAAATTAAAAAAATAAAAAATACTAGCAAATTGAATTCAACAACACATCAAAATATTATAAATCATGACCAAGTGGGATTTATCCCTGGGATGCAAGTTTGGTTTAACATATGCAAATAAATCAATATAATACACCATATTAATGAAATGAAAGATAAAACAAGATGCAGGAAAAGGATTTAACAAAGCTTAATATCTATTCATAATTTTAAAAACTCAAAAAAGTAAGTATAGAAGAAAATTTTCTCAACACTGTAATAGTTATTTATGAAAATCCCACAGCTAACATTATAATAAATGAGGAAGACCTAAAAGGTTTTCTTCTAAGATCTGTTACAAGGCAAGGGCATCCTTTGATGCAAGGGCATCCTGTTCAACCTAATACTGGAAGTATTAGCAAGAGAAATCAGACAAGAAAAAGAAATAAAAGACATACAAATTGGAAAGGAAGAAATAAAATTATCTCTGTTTACAAATGATATCATTTTCATATAGAAAACCCTAAAGACACCACACACAAAATTTATTTAGGTTATTATCTTTTTTTTTTTTTTTTTTTTGGTGGCTGGCCGGTATTGAGATCTGAACCTGTGACCTTGTCGTTATACGGTGTTTGGGAGATTTGTAGTCACTTCCACATATAGTTAAGTTAGTCTGACAATCTAGTGTAGGAATGGCTTCAAGAAATACTCTTATCCTCTGTACCAGGTCACCAGGCTCACACACAAAATTTATAACAAATAAACAAATTGAATAAAGTTGCAGGATATGAAATCAACAACAAAAAAGTTGCATTCTTTATACCAACAACATTCTATATAAATAGAAATCAAGGAAACAATTCTATTTATAATACCATTAAAAATGTAAATGTTTAGGAATAAATTAAACCAAGGAGGTGAAAGATCTTTACCTGGAAAACTATAAAATGTTGATGAAAGAAATTGAAGAAGACACAACTAAATGAAAAGATATTTATGTTCTGGTATTAATATTGCTAAAATGTTCATACTACCCACAATGATGTAGACATTCTATGTAAGCCCTGTCAAGATTCCAATGACATTTTTCACAGAAATTTTAAAGAAAAAATTTTTAAAGTATGTATGGAACCACAAAAGACTCCAAATAGAGAAGCAAGAACAAAGTTGGAAGCATCATACGGCCTGATTTCAAATTATATGACAAAACTATTGTAATCAAAACAGTATGACATTGGCAGAAAAACAGACACAGACCAATGGAACAGAATAAAGAGTCAAGAAATAAACTCAAGCACATGGATCCCACATACAGACCGGTTCCCGCTCACTGGCTGAGCGAGGCGCGGGAGCGACGCCGAGGTTTGCGATCCCGTTGCCGGTCCTGGTCCGGTGCGGGGGCAACACTGAGGGTTGCGATCCGTTGCCGGACATGGAAAAGGACAAAAAAAAAAAAGAATATGACACCAAGGGCTCAGGCAACAAAGGAAAAATAATCAAGTGGGACTACATCAAACTAAAAAGCCTCTACATTGCAAAGAAACAATCAACAAAATGAAATGGCAGATTAGGAGAAAATATTTGCAAACCATACATCTTATAAGGGTGTATGAACATGGAGGACATTCTGCTAAGTGAAATCAGTCATACACAGAGGGAAAATACTGCATGATCTCACTTATGTGGAATCTAAAAAAGTCAAATACAATAGAAGCAGAAAAAAGAACAGTGGTTACCAAGGGCCAGGACATGGAGTAAATGGGGTGATATTGGTCAAAGGGTACCAAAGCTGCCATTACATAAGGATGAATAAGTCTACTAGAGAGCTAATAATGTACAGCTTGATAACTATAATTAATAATATGGTGTTCTGGGCTGGCCCGGTGGCGCACTGCTACAGTGCGCCGCTTGGGAGTGCAGCGGCGCTCCCGCCGAGGGTTCGGATCCCACATACAGACCGGCCGCTCACTGGCTGAGTGAGGTGCGGGCACAACACCGAGGGTTGCAATCCCGTTGCTGGTTCCGGTCTGGTTCAGGCGCGATACTGAGGGTTGCGATCCATTGCCAGTCACGAAAAAAGACAAAAAGGAAAAAAAATAAAAAATAAAAAATAATAATATGGTGTTCTACAATGAAAATTTGTGGAGAGTAAACTTCAGACACTCTCAGGACACACACAAAAAAGGTAACTATGTGAAGAGATGGCTATGCTAATTAGCTTGACTATAGGAATCATTTCACTGTGTATATGTCTATCAAAACATCATGCTGTACACCTTAAATATGTACAATTTTTATTTAAAAATAATCTATTGAATACCTGAAATTTGCTAAGCAAGTAGATTTTAAGTATTCACCACAAAAAAAGGTAACTATATGAGGTGATGCATTTGTTAATTAGCTTGAATATGGTAGAGATTTCACAATGTGTATATATAGATAGATATATATCAAAACATCATAATGTACAGTATAAATTTACATAATTCTTATTTGTCAGGTATACCTCAAGAAAGCTAGAAAAAATCAACTGTATTTCTTTATACTAGTGACAAACAATTGGATACTGAAGTGAAAAAAAAAATACCACTTAAAACAGCATCAAAAATATAAAATTCTTAGGGATAAATTGGATGGAATATGTGCAAGACCTGTTTGCCATAAATTAAAAAATGTTTATAAGAGGAATTAAGGATCTAAAGAAATTAAGAGACATAATATATTCATGGACTGAAAGACAATATTGTTAATAGATTACTTCATCCACATTGACATATAGGTTCAATGTGATGAGAATAAAAATCCCCATGGTTATTTTGTAAAAATTTCTAAGCAAAGGATCTAGGATTACTAAAACAGCTTCAAAAATAAAGAACAAATTTGCAACACTTATTATTATTTAATGTAGTATGAATACAGTTTGGTATTGGCCTAAAAAACAGACAAATAGACCAACATGATAGAATAAATGATCCAGTCCAGAAATAAACCTATACATATGATCAAGTAATTTTCCACAAAGATTCAAAACTAATTCAGTAGAGTTGTTTCTTCGAAGTTTTTCCTCTTTTTTCCTTATTGAAACATAATATCATGTTTATTGTAAGAAAATTAGAAAATATATGAACATAAAGAAATAAATAAAACTCACTAATAATTCTTCTTCTCAGTTACAATCACTGTTAATATTGCAATATATTTTCTTCAAGGCTTTTCTGGTTATTTCTGTATTTATTTATTTATTTATTTATTTTTTCATTTACCATTGTATCTAAAGCAAAATCTACTCCTATCCCATTCTCTACACCAGACTGAGAATTGGAGTGTCACTATTACTTTTGGGAACATGTCATATTTCTCTGTTGTGTAACATGGTTTAAACATATTTCCTTTAAAATTTTCCATTTAAGATCTGGTGGTTAGCTCAGCTGGTTAGCGTACAACCTTATAACTCCAAGGCCAAAGGTTCTGATTCCAGTACCAGCCAGCTGCCAAAAAAAATTTTATTTCCATTTAAGATGTTCTAATGTTCTTTTATTTTTATTATCTATATTTTACATATTTATGGGGTACATTTGGATATTTTGATACACACACATAATGTGTGATGTTCAAAAGGGGTAATTAGCATACCCATAATCACAAACATTATCCATTATCATTTCTTTGTGTTGAGAACATTTAAATACCTCTCTTCTAGCCATTTGAAATTATACAATAAATTATTAATTATAGACACCTAGCACTACCGTGGATCACTAGAACTTAATCTTCTTATCTAGCAGTAAATTTGTATCTGTTGACCATCTTCTCCCATCGTCCCTACCCACTACCCTTCTCAGCCTCTAGTATCCACAATGTTACTCTCTACTACTATGAGCTCAATTTTATTAGCATCCACATATGAGTGAGAATGTACAGTATTTATCTTTCAGTGCCTGACTTATTTCCCTTACATAATGACATTTCTTTATGATAAAAACTCTTAACAAATTAGGTATAAAAAGGAATGTACTTCAACACAATAAAGGCCATATATGACAAAGCCACAGCAAACACTACACTTAATGGGGAAAAGTTGAATGCTCTCCTTTTGAGAACAGGAACAAGACAAGGATACCCACTCTCACCACTTATTCAACATAATACTGCAAATCCGACCCACAGCAATTAGGCAAGAGGAAGAAATAAAGGGCATTCAAATTGGCAAAGAGGAAGTCAAACTGTCCTTGTTTGCGGGTGACATGATCTTATTACAGAAAACCCTAAAGACTCCACTGAAAAACTCTTTGAACTTATAAATAAATCCAGTAAAGTTGCCGGATACATTTCAACATACAAAAAATCAGTAGTGTTTCTGTACACAAACAGCAAACTAGACGAAAAAGAAATTAAGAAAGCAATCACATTTACAATGGCTACAAAAAAAAACCTAATAGTTTTTGTCAGTAGGTAAAGATCTACATGAGCAGACAAGCAATAAAATATGTGACTTGTTGGAGACAGCCATAGCCTACAAGAGCAATTGTATTTGCCTTTCAAGTAAAACATGTAGAAGCCTTAGTCCGAGAAATTTCCTGTCCTTAGGAAGGAAGGGAAAATTTCTCAACTTTCACTTTAAATATTATTGAACCAATTGTTGATTTCCGGCATTGTACTCTCAAGGTAAGGCTTAATATGGTTTCTGTGTTCAATTATCTATCAGACATTGTGATTTGTGTTCTCAGTGCCTGATGGAGAACTCAGACCAGAGCAGGAAAGGATAATTTTATGGGTAATAAAAGTGGTTTGACTAATTATATAATTAATGTCTACAAAAACAGCAACCATCAAAACACACACCAAAATTCAGGCAAGAAAAAAATGATCTTCATCCAGGCAAGTGTTTTTTGGGCCTTCTTGAAACCTACAGCTATCTAAATAAAAATGACAACTCTGTCTGACACAATTATACTCAGCACAAATTTCTAGCAGAGCCTCCATAATCGTTTTTAAACAGCTTCATTGATGTATAATTGGTGTTCAATAAACTGAACAGGTTTGATGTACACAATAACTTGTGCCTGTGAAACCATCACCACCATCAGGATAATGAACACAGCCCAGTCATTCCCCCATGGAGCTGTGATTGCTCCCTTCCTGTTCTCATGACCATACTCATCCCAAGGCAAACACTAATTCGCTTTCTGTCCCTATAGATAGCTTACATTTTCTAGAATGCATGTAGATAAAATCATACTACATATAGTCGTTTTTAACGTTTAGCTTTTTAAGAAGCTGAATGTCTTTTGAAGTGGTTGTGCCATTTTATATTCCCATCAGCAGTGCCTGAGAGTTCCAGGTTCTTCAAACCCTCTGCAATACTTAATATGATTTGTCTTTTTAATTTTTGACATTCTAATGATGTGTCCTGATATTACAGTGAGGTCTTAACTTGCATTCTCCTGATAACTAATTATACTGAGCACCTTTTCATGTGTTTATTTGCAATCTGTATTTTTGACCTTATTTTTCCAATCCCTGAATCAGATTACATGCTATAAATTGCATGTATGTATTTATGAGAGACATAGGAGACTCTCTCTAAAATTGAAATTGTCATGGGAGATCTGGCCCTCAGGAACACTGTTCAGTGACACCAATTCCAACTGAAGGAGCAGTAAGCAGTTACTAGAGAAAGTATTGGTGTTTGTAAAATCTGCCTGTTTGGTTCAGTTTCAGCACCTGGCCAAAATATATTTATCAGCACCTAAGTAAAGGGATTAGAAAAAGAAGAGGAATGAATGACTACCAAAAAATAATTATTGTTATTATTTAACTAATTGAAACCTCTCAGTGCAATCATACCACCCCTGTCTCCCAAATCAGGATATTTTTATATCTTTCTCATTATTCTTAACATTGGTTGGTGCCCTTATGGGCCTCAGCTGTCCATATTTCATATTAACTAAATTCCTTGGACTAAAAATAAAAAATCCAGGAAGATTTCAAATCGAGTGAGATGTGTGTTCTGGAATCAAATGAAAAGAAGACATAGAAAGAAGTGAACATGGAATACAGTCAAGAAATATGTAACTCACAGTCTGGACAAATAAACTAGAAAAAAAGGTGATTTGGGAAGCTGAAGTGACATGGTTTTCCTTCCATTCAGAGAAGGATGGTGGCCAAATAGAAATTTTTATCCTAACTGGTTGTTAACTTTCCTGTGCCATTTCCAGAAACAACTTTGTGAATCGATGTGAGTGAGGATACAAAATGGTTATTCCTGGATGTATACAGTTGGGTGTGGAAGTCACCCGTGTATTCTTAAAACTGATCTCTAATCCTCTATCCATTTCCATGTCAAAACTTAGTCGTACAGCATAGCTAATAATATTATATTGTATATTTCTAAATAGCTGGGAAAGAGGATCTTGAATATAATCATCAGAAGAAGAGATAAATGTTCAGGTGATGGCTGTGCTACCTACCCTAAGTGAATCATTGTACAATATATGCATGGACTGAAACAACACACTGTACCCCACAAATACATACAATTTTTTTAAAAAGTCCCATACAAGGGCCATACTGAGGATTTTAGGTGAGTTTTTTTAATGTAAACAATAACTGCCAAAACAGTACTCTAAGTTTATCCCCCACCTCTTTGGAGAATGAAGACAACCATCTATCTTCTTCACATCTATATTCAGGAATTTGATTTTAACTTCAACTGCCAAGAGTGCTGGTGAAATTGCAATCCTGCAGTACAACCATTCTCAGCTACAGTAACTGACAGAACAAAAGTGCCCTCAGTGTGCATAAACATCACTAGTTCCAGGACAAGCTCTGCATACTAACAGGGATGTCCCTGCCTCTGCCAATGTGAGAGCACCCTTGACGAATGATGTGCACTGAGAGACTGATGGCTCATCTTCTCCAGAGCATCCTGCAGTACAACCATTCTCAGCTACAGTAACTGACAGAACAAAAGTGCCCTCAGTGTGCGTAAACATCACTAGTTCCAGGACAAGCTCTGCATACTAACAGGGATGTCTCTGCCTCTGCCAATGTGAGAGCACCCTTGACAAATGATGTGCACTGAGAGACTGATGGCTCATCTTCTCCAGAGCTTGCCTCCTGCATTATGCTGGGTGTAGAGCTGGGTAGCAAGCTGGTAATACACACGATTCCTGTCTTTCCTGTAACATGTTCTCCATCATTGCTCTCATTCCCTCTTTTGTAGCAATTGACCTTGTCCAATATTTTAGGCTCTCTTAAAGTTAATGATCTTAGACTCCAGAAATAGTCTTCCAGCATATGAAAGATTATTACATGGAGAATGATAGCCAGCTGTTTCTCACCTCACCCGAGGATAGGGTTTGGGAGGCTCCCATTCACTCCAGAAGGACTGAATAAATGCTTCTTCATAATGAAGATGATGCTGCTGAAATCACAGCATGCACAGAGAAGATCTGGACTGCAATCTAAGGAACCTCACTTTGATGAAAGAAATGTCCTGACATTAAAAATTCTGAATCAAATTGCTGATTCAAATTTACTCTACCTTCAATATGAATTTGCTAAGCACAAACTGGGAGACCCAAAGAGCACTGTGATAAAACCCAAGGAACATGTGAAATTATGTAACAAAAATATGTCTTTGCCAAATTGGTTTACAGCTATTTTAAAGCAAGGACTTCCACATGTGAAATTATTAAGCAATGTTTAAAAATAGCATGTAATCTGCACCAACTATGCATAAGTTCAGGCAGTTTGAGTGATTAACAGAGATTTCATGCAGGAGATGAAGTTTCAGCTGGGCCTGGAAGAATACATGGGATTAGATAATAACTTAAAAATATGTATTCATTTTATAAATACTTGCTGGATACCTGTTACATTTTAGGATTACCAGAATCATAGACTAATATGGTTAAAAGGCATGTCTGAGATTATAAAATACCCTCTCATTACACAAATGAGGAAATGGTGGCTGACCCTTATCCTCTTCGGGTGGGCACTTGTGGCAAACAAGGGATAGAACCAGGAACAGAATCAGTTTCTACTTTGGCTTAATATTTCTGTATGAAAAATATGTCATGTCCCCTGCCTTCATTGCCTATTTAGGAAACCAAGGTCTACATTAAAAATGATTTGAGAATAACTACAAAGTATCATATGAGCATTAGTATAATAAAATAGGAAGAAAATACATACATCCACCAGAACCATCAACCTAAAGACAAAACAAAACAAAACAAGAAACATTTCCATAGTTAAAAATTAATACCCATATGAAGCAGATATTTTACAACTTCTTTTCTCAAAAAGAATAACACTACAGTTTGCAAAACATTTGCTACATTTGATGAAACCCTTTTATTTTACCTCTTTTTTGTAAATTTATTGTCTTAAGCAAAATATATACAACTAACCTCCACTTCAGCAAGCTTTCCTAATTTATATAAACATTTGCTACATTTGATGAAACCCTTTTATTTTACCTCTTTTTTGTAAATTTATTGTCTGAAGCAAAATATATACAACTAACCTCCACTTCAGCAAGCTTTCCTAATTTATATCATCAGCCACAGTTGTTAAATTCCAAGTGATTTCGTACTAACTTTCTAGACATCAATAAATCTTAAATTATACTTTGGAATAAGCTTTTTTGTTCTCCTTCTTCCCAATAGTAAGTGCAAAGAAAAGAAGCTGGTTATGTATGAGGTATATTTATTGAGAGCCAGCATACAAAGGGTTTAAGAGTTTAATCACTGAAGTCAGTCTGATTGGGCATCAAATATGCAACTGTGGACATTAATCTCAGTGGTCCTCAAATCCTTGATCTATAAGAATAAAAAAAAGAGTGTACCTAATGCATGGGCTAATTAAAAAGATTAAAGTAGATAATGCATGCAAAATAATTAACAATGTCTAGCATATAGTATATTCTCAATAAATGCTAGTTATTAAGTACCTTGAAAATGGAGATGAGTTATGTCTGTTTGTCCACTAGACTGGTGTCAAGGTTGCAAGCCAGATATTTATGGTCACACTTATGACAAAAGGCATCAATTGTGCATGAAGTTGTAAATGCATCTAATTGAGCATGCAGCTGTCAGGAAAGAAAGATGAGTAGGAGACTATCGAGGACTGCTCTAGTTGAACATCTGTTAATTACATATAAAGCACTTAAGGAGACTTTCATCATATATTTTTTTCTAATTTTGAAACTAATTAATACTTACAATAAAAATCTTATAAAACATAAGCATATAAAGAAGTCAACAAAAATAACTTGCAATAACATTATTTGAAGTCAACAAGTTTGATAAATTAATTTTCATATTTTTTCTGTGCATATATATATAAAACTTGTGTCAAATATATAATTTATAAAATTTGCACTTTAAAGCAAACATTAGGGTTTTACTGCAAGAACATTTTATATTCTGCTTTTTCATATATGAGTATTACATACTAAGACATTAAATAATATTCAAGGTACTATTTATTACATAATATTCCATTGAATGATTTTAATATTACCATTTTACACATTATTTCTAATAATTTTCTATAAATAATCCTAAAATGAACATTCTTGAAAATAAATCTTTGTGAGTCTGCGATAATTTCCTTAGGATAAATGCTTAGAAATGGTTTTACTAAGAAATAAATTTTTAAAACCCTATATGCATACAGGTAAACTTCTTTCCAGAAGGTTTATGCCAATTTACACTCTCATTATAGTATAAGAAAGTGTTTTTTGTCCCAACTCACTGCCTTCCTCACCATAGGTCATCTTCGTTTATTATAGCGGTAATAACCGCTGACAATTACTAAATCCTTAACCTGTTCTAACTGCTTAATAGACATTATATTCTTAAATCTTCTGAACAACACTATAAGGCATATTCTAATTTTCCCCATTTTGCAGATTAAAAAACTGTAGCTCAACCAGATTAAGTTAAATGTCCAAGGTTCTGCAGTTAGAAATGAAGTTGATTTTTATTTTGTCAATATACAATGTGGTTGATTATTATGGCCCATCACCAAAACCTCCCTNTATATTATATTTTGTAAAACCTTGATATTTATTTTAAGAGTTCTTTAAATATTGTGGATATATATTATATACATATCCTTCATCAAATTACTGATAAGCAAATATTTCCTCCCAGACTGTGATTTGTGTTTTAATTCTCTTTTTTTCAAAGAGCCAAAGTTCTTAATTTTGATGAAGTCCAACTTATTAATTTTTTTTCTTTTTAGAGACTGCTTTTGGTGTTGTATATTAAGAAATCTTTGCGTAACACAAGGTCGCAAAAATTTTCTCTTATGTTTTACTTTTATGCATTTTACAGTTTTTGTTTTCACGTTTGGAACTATGATTCATTTTGAGTTAGTTTTTGTACATAGTGACAAAGATGCATTTCTTGACCAAACTCCAGTCAAGCCTCTGGGCCTTGACTTTGGCACCAATCTTTGTTGGACCTGCATCACCCAGTTTTAGTAAGAATTCTGCTGTCAGTTATTAAGAATCCCCCACCCTCAACATCTAATCACCCTTGATATCTGATCAAATTCTTCATCCCCATTGATACCCTAGGTGATATCTGATCACCTGGGACTGTCTTCAGCAAGACTCCTGTCAAGTTGGCTTAGCCAGAATCCCCTTTTACCCCTGATGCTTCCTCTTGATAATTTTCCATCCACTGACTACCCCTCTGCCCCTGCTTCCTCCTTGGCTATAAAATTCCCACTTGTCAATGCTGTATTTGGAATTGAGCCCAGCTTACACACTAAGGTCTCTTTTTCCCCTCTTAAAATAGTTCTTGAATAAAATCTATTTTTACCACTTTAACTACTATCCCACTCTGGTTTTCTTTGACAATAATTTAAGGCATAAATCCAAGTTAACATTTTTGCACATAGAGATCTGTTTCACTTCCACTTATCAAAAATAAAAATATGAAAATCAAAAAGAGTTTAAAGAGGTGGAATGACAAATTTAGGATTCTGTAGAATTGACCTGGTATTATTTATATAATAAAGAGAAAAACAAACTCTTGAGGAAAGTTTAACTTTTCAGAGAACTTTTGAATATTCTACTTCTAGCTGCAGCTTATGATGAGGCCATCAGATACAGTTGATTTTGAATACACACACATATACCACATATATATACACACACGTGTGTGTGTGTATGTATGTGTGTACATGTATACATAAAATAAGGTCATTTCCTGTTGTCAATTGTTTAAATATACGTTAAAGACCATATATTTTATACACTATAAGTTTTATAATATATAACTATATGTTAGTATATTTAATAATATATAATATATATTGTAAATGTTATAATATATGAAATGTATTTTATAATATATAGTGTGTGTGTGTATATATATATATATATATTTGTGTGCGTGTGTGTGTGTGTATAAACAACTGACACCAGGAAGAATGACCTTATTTTTCCAATCCCTGAATCAGATTACATGCTATAAATTGCATGTATGTATTTATGAGAGACATAGGAGACTCTCTCTAAAATTGAAATTGTCATGGGAGATCTGGCCCTCAGGAACACTGTTCAGTGACACCAATTCCAACTGAAGGAGCAGTAAGCAGTTACTAGAGAAAGTATTGGTGTTTGTAAAATCTGCCTGTTTGGTTCAGTTTCAGCACCTGGCCAAAATATATTTATCAGCACCTAAGTAAAGGGATTAGAAAAAGAAGAGGAATGAATGACTACCAAAAAATAATTATTGTTATTATTTAACTAATTGAAACCTCTCAGTGCAATCATACCACCCCTGTCTCCCAAATCAGGATATTTTTATATCTTTCTCATTATTCTTAACATTGGTTGGTGCCCTTATGGGCCTCAGCTGTCCATATTTCATATTAACTAAATTCCTTGGACTAAAAATAAAAAATCCAGGAAGATTTCAAATCGAGTGAGATGTGTGTTCTGGAATCAAATGAAAAGAAGACATAGAAAGAAGTGAACATGGAATACAGTCAAGAAATATGTAACTCACAGTCTGGACAAATAAACTAGAAAAAAAGGTGATTTGGGAAGCTGAAGTGACATGGTTTTCCTTCCATTCAGAGAAGGATGGTGGCCAAATAGAAATTTTTATCCTAACTGGTTGTTAACTTTCCTGTGCCATTTCCAGAAACAACTTTGTGAATCGATGTGAGTGAGGATACAAAATGGTTATTCCTGGATGTATACAGTTGGGTGTGGAAGTCACCCGTGTATTCTTAAAACTGATCTCTAATCCTCTATCCATTTCCATGTCAAAACTTAGTCGTACAGCATAGCTAATAATATTATATTGTATATTTCTAAATAGCTGGGAAAGAGGATCTTGAATATAATCATCAGAAGAAGAGATAAATGTTCAGGTGATGGCTGTGCTACCTACCCTAAGTGAATCATTGTACAATATATGCATGGACTGAAACAACACACTGTACCCCACAAATACATACAATTTTTTTAAAAAGTCCCATACAAGGGCCATACTGAGGATTTTAGGTGAGTTTTTTTAATGTAAACAATAACTGCCAAAACAGTACTCTAAGTTTATCCCCCACCTCTTTGGAGAATGAAGACAACCATCTATCTTCTTCACATCTATATTCAGGAATTTGATTTTAACTTCAACTGCCAAGAGTGCTGGTGAAATTGCAATCCTGCAGTACAACCATTCTCAGCTACAGTAACTGACAGAACAAAAGTGCCCTCAGTGTGCATAAACATCACTAGTTCCAGGACAAGCTCTGCATACTAACAGGGATGTCCCTGCCTCTGCCAATGTGAGAGCACCCTTGACGAATGATGTGCACTGAGAGACTGATGGCTCATCTTCTCCAGAGCTTGCCTCCTGCATTATGCTGGGTGTAGAGCTGGGTAGCAAGCTGGTAATACACACGATTCCTGTCTTTCCTGTAACATGTTCTCCATCATTGCTCTCATTCCCTCTTTTGTAGCAATTGACCTTGTCCAATATTTTAGGCTCTCTTAAAGTTAATGATCTTAGACTCCAGAAATAGTCTTCCAGCATATGAAAGATTATTACATGGAGAATGATAGCCAGCTGTTTCTCACCTCACCCGAGGATAGGGTTTGGGAGGCTCCCATTCACTCCAGAAGGACTGAATAAATGCTTCTTCATAATGAAGATGATGCTGCTGAAATCACAGCATGCACAGAGAAGATCTGGACTGCAATCTAAGGAACCTCACTTTGATGAAAGAAATGTCCTGACATTAAAAATTCTGAATCAAATTGCTGATTCAAATTTACTCTACCTTCAATATGAATTTGCTAAGCACAAACTGGGAGACCCAAAGAGCACTGTGATAAAACCCAAGGAACATGTGAAATTATGTAACAAAAATATGTCTTTGCCAAATTGGTTTACAGCTATTTTAAAGCAAGGACTTCCACATGTGAAATTATTAAGCAATGTTTAAAAATAGCATGTAATCTGCACCAACTATGCATAAGTTCAGGCAGTTTGAGTGATTAACAGAGATTTCATGCAGGAGATGAAGTTTCAGCTGGGCCTGGAAGAATACATGGGATTAGATAATAACTTAAAAATATGTATTCATTTTATAAATACTTGCTGGATACCTGTTACATTTTAGGATTACCAGAATCATAGACTAATATGGTTAAAAGGCATGTCTGAGATTATAAAATACCCTCTCATTACACAAATGAGGAAATGGTGGCTGACCCTTATCCTCTTCGGGTGGGCACTTGTGGCAAACAAGGGATAGAACCAGGAACAGAATCAGTTTCTACTTTGGCTTAATATTTCTGTATGAAAAATATGTCATGTCCCCTGCCTTCATTGCCTATTTAGGAAACCAAGGTCTACATTAAAAATGATTTGAGAATAACTACAAAGTATCATATGAGCATTAGTATAATAAAATAGGAAGAAAATACATACATCCACCAGAACCATCAACCTAAAGACAAAACAAAACAAAACAAGAAACATTTCCATAGTTAAAAATTAATACCCATATGAAGCAGATATTTTACAACTTCTTTTCTCAAAAAGAATAACACTACAGTTTGCAAAACATTTGCTACATTTGATGAAACCCTTTTATTTTACCTCTTTTTTGTAAATTTATTGTCTTAAGCAAAATATATACAACTAACCTCCACTTCAGCAAGCTTTCCTAATTTATATCATCAGCCACAGTTGTTAAATTCCAAGTGATTTCGTACTAACTTTCTAGACATCAATAAATCTTAAATTATACTTTGGAATAAGCTTTTTTGTTCTCCTTCTTCCCAATAGTAAGTGCAAAGAAAAGAAGCTGGTTATGTATGAGGTATATTTATTGAGAGCCAGCATACAAAGGGTTTAAGAGTTTAATCACTGAAGTCAGTCTGATTGGGCATCAAATATGCAACTGTGGACATTAATCTCAGTGGTCCTCAAATCCTTGATCTATAAGAATAAAAAAAAGAGTGTACCTAATGCATGGGCTAATTAAAAAGATTAAAGTAGATAATGCATGCAAAATAATTAACAATGTCTAGCATATAGTATATTCTCAATAAATGCTAGTTATTAAGTACCTTGAAAATGGAGATGAGTTATGTCTGTTTGTCCACTAGACTGGTGTCAAGGTTGCAAGCCAGATATTTATGGTCACACTTATGACAAAAGGCATCAATTGTGCATGAAGTTGTAAATGCATCTAATTGAGCATGCAGCTGTCAGGAAAGAAAGATGAGTAGGAGACTATCGAGGACTGCTCTAGTTGAACATCTGTTAATTACATATAAAGCACTTAAGGAGACTTTCATCATATATTTTTTTCTAATTTTGAAACTAATTAATACTTACAATAAAAATCTTATAAAACATAAGCATATAAAGAAGTCAACAAAAATAACTTGCAATAACATTATTTGAAGTCAACAAGTTTGATAAATTAATTTTCATATTTTTTCTGTGCATATATATATAAAACTTGTGTCAAATATATAATTTATAAAATTTGCACTTTAAAGCAAACATTAGGGTTTTACTGCAAGAACATTTTATATTCTGCTTTTTCATATATGAGTATTACATACTAAGACATTAAATAATATTCAAGGTACTATTTATTACATAATATTCCATTGAATGATTTTAATATTACCATTTTACACATTATTTCTAATAATTTTCTATAAATAATCCTAAAATGAACATTCTTGAAAATAAATCTTTGTGAGTCTGCGATAATTTCCTTAGGATAAATGCTTAGAAATGGTTTTACTAAGAAATAAATTTTTAAAACCCTATATGCATACAGGTAAACTTCTTTCCAGAAGGTTTATGCCAATTTACACTCTCATTATAGTATAAGAAAGTGTTTTTTGTCCCAACTCACTGCCTTCCTCACCATAGGTCATCTTCGTTTATTATAGCGGTAATAACCGCTGACAATTACTAAATCCTTAACCTGTTCTAACTGCTTAATAGACATTATATTCTTAAATCTTCTGAACAACACTATAAGGCATATTCTAATTTTCCCCATTTTGCAGATTAAAAAACTGTAGCTCAACCAGATTAAGTTAAATGTCCAAGGTTCTGCAGTTAGAAATGAAGTTGATTTTTATTTTGTCAATATACAATGTGGTTGATTATTATGGCCCATCACCAAAACCTCCCT
>NW_007740211.1:30616-31351 GCF_000696425.1 Galeopterus variegatus | reverse complement strand
AAAAAATATACACAATGATCAAATGGGTTTCATCCCAGGGAAGCAAGGATCATTCAATATATGCAAGTCAATAAATATGATACATCATATCAATAAAATAGGGGAAAAAACATATCGTTATCTCAATAGATGCACAAAAGCATTTGACAAAATTTGGCATCCTTTCGTGATAAAGACTGTAAGGAAATTAGGCATAGAGGGAAAGTATCTCATAAAATAAAATCTATATATGACAAACCNGTAAGGAAATTAGGCATAGAGGGAAAGTATCTCATAAAATAAAATCTATATATGACAAACCGACCACCAATATCATCCTGAACAGGGAAAAGCTGAAAAACAATGATGCCCAACCTCACCACTCCTACTTAACATAGTATTGGAAGTACTAGCCAGAGCAATCAGGCAAGGTAAAGAAATAAAAAGAATCCAGATTTGAAAAGATGAAGTCAAAATGTCCCTGTTTGCCGATAAGATGATCATATATATAGAAAAAGGTAAAGACTACCAACAAACTCGTAGAGCTCATAAGCAATTTCAGTAAAGTTGAATGATACAAAATCAACACACTAAAATCAGTAGCATTTTAGTGATCCAATTATGAACTAGCAGAAAAAGAAATCAAGAAAGGAAGCCCATTTATAAGTCACCAAAAAATAAAATAGTGAGGAATGAATTTAACCATGGAGTTGAAAGATCTCTACAACAGGAGCTACAAATCACTACTGAAAGAAA
>NW_007740211.1:27988-28566 GCF_000696425.1 Galeopterus variegatus | reverse complement strand
TGACTGGATAGGGATAATGTGCAATAGACACACAATGCAATACTACTCTGCCATACAAAAGAATGAAATAATGCCATTCACAGCGATAGGGATGAGCTTAGAGAAAAATATGTTAAGTGAAATAAGCCAGGCAGAGAGGAGAAATACTGCATGTCCTCACTCATATTTGGGAGTTAAAAAATAAATTTAAAAAGAAAGAAGGAAAGATACAACTATCACAATAATTCATTGATACTGGAATAAAAACAGATACATGGACCAATGGAACAGAATACAGGACCCAGAAATTANACTGCTGGTGAGACTGAAATTTAGTACAGCTATTATGGAAAACAGTACAGAGTTTCCTTAGGCAACTATAGAATGAACTGCCATACAATCCAGCAATCCCACTGCTGGGTAAATACACAACGGAATGGAAGTCATCATAATGAAGGGATACCTGCACTGTCACGTTTATCATAGCTCTGTTTACAATAGCCAAGAGTTGGAACCAACCTAAATATCCATTTGGAGATGACTGGATAGGGATAATGTGCAATAGACACACAATGCAATACTACTCTGCCATACAAAAG
>NW_007740211.1:25495-25992 GCF_000696425.1 Galeopterus variegatus | reverse complement strand
AATAGAGTACATTAATAGATATTATTAGAGGACAGCCTCACATGTGATAGGATTGAAGATTCCTCTACAAATTACCCTAACCATCACTGTTCAAGATTTTTCTCATTAATAACCCAATGAGTGAAGAAGACAATGCAAATTTGTTTCAAGATCCCTAGAGTGGATATAATAGATTATCATTAAATATCTCTGATTTGCAAATGTTTTCACCTTATCAATAAGTTTAAACTTTAAATAAAACCGTTTATCATGCAAACACTAAATTTTGTTTCATTTTTCATGTGATTGAAAAAGGGTGGAATCTTTAGTCTACATTTGTGGAAAGGTAATCTGTGCCTTTCCAACAAAGAACTTCTGTATAGAACCTCTACCCACCCCCCATGTCCCTACACTTAATATTCCTTTGGTAAAACACCTGAGATGTAAGGAAAACAGTTGATAACCAGAAACAGTTGACATTTTTCCACCAGTTGTTTCTGGGGAAACTTCTATGCTTA
>NW_007740211.1:22657-25182 GCF_000696425.1 Galeopterus variegatus | reverse complement strand
TGATAACCAGAAACAGTTGACATTTTTCCACCAGTTGTTTCTGGGGAAACTTCTATGCTTATTGTCTTCAGTGATTATTTGTGACATTATTAACAAATCTCCTCCTTTAATGTTGACTTCACATCTGTACAGCTTTTCTGGTTGAAGCTTCTCCAGCCACTTCCCAGCTATTTTGAAAGAGCCCTAGCAGTGCCTCTGCAAAAAGAAAAACCTGAACAAAATGTCTTCAATGATCCTTTCTCACTTATATTGGAAATGGAAGGAAAGAAGCTCTTCGATCTGCTGGGGAATGAGATCCAAAGTTTCTTCTTGAAAAAGGAAGCACCCAAAGTTTCTTTCATGTAAAAATGAAAAGAAAATTTAAACTAAGGCTTCTCACTGAAAGTGACCAAACACACATTAGAAAGACCGCAGTGACAGGTTTACAGAACTCCAAATGAGTGCTTTTTAATTTATGCTTCTTCATTTTCTTCATAGGTACACGTTTTGTTTTGTTTTTTTTCAAAGAACTTCTAAAGGAATTTGTTTGTGTTACATCCTTGACATGACTTTAAACAGCTTTATTGAGGTATAATTGACATGCAAAGAATGCACATATTTAATGTCTACGATTTGATGCATTTTGATGTATGCCAACACTGGTGATACTATCACCAGATGCAGGATAATAGACATCTCCACACCTCTCAGAGTTTCCTTGTGATCCTTCATTTTTGTTTATAATTGGAAATAACTTATTCATTTCTTTTACAACCATTATAATAATACTTTGATGTCACTGTATAGAACATGGAAGGTATCATCCTCTGAAAAACTTTTAGGCATTAGCAAAAAGACTTTTCTTAATCACTCCCCAAAGTCACACAATGTAGGCATCTTTGGGCAGGGCAAACAGCCCACATAGTGCTTATGACAGACTCAACCATCACTAGAGCAACTTGGGGGGAAAAAAAGCCCTCTTTTTTCATTAAATTTGAAGGCAGTGATAGTGAAATTCCTTAGGGGGTGACAGTTCTTCAAATCCTTGAGTCTCCTGTGAATGCAGAAAGCATTTCATCATATTTCCCCTGGGAATGATTTTACTCTGACACATAAATACGTCCTGCACACTGGAGTGAGGGTGGGATGCACAAGTAGCTCAGAGACAACGACTAGAAGGATTCATCATCTTTGAAATCTTCTCAGAATATTTGTCCAGTATAATCCATCAAAAAAGAGGAAACACTCAACCTCTCACCAACAGATAGAAAACAGGTCAGGTCACAGGTCAGTCTTTGGGCCAGAAGGAGAAAGAGATGTGACATATTGGGAGTGAGGCATTACACAGTCCACTGATCCTGTGAGCTTGGGTTCTTGGCATCAGATCTCTGCCATCTTAATATTTTAAAAGGAGGCATAGGCCATGGATTTTAGATATCTCACCATAAGTCTGAATTCAAAAAATGCCAAAAATGGAAGAGTATGTAGAATTTGTATTCTCTTTCTCACCTATTTAACAATTTTTTTAAAAGCTGCATCTAATGCAAAAATTTATCAACATCGAACAATTAATTAGTGGGAAAAAAAAAATAAGACTACAGTCAAGATCTCCAGACTCTGACTCCAGTATCCTTCTCATATGAACTTGCAAAAGCCGGTGATATATAGACTCCTAAGATTCATTCGGCCTTTATTTGCTTCCATAGGTTAATGATTTTGCTGGTCTTTTGTTAAATATTTGTGTTTATTGTTAACAATAGAATATGGTCATTTACTCGATATTCTACCATTTCTTTAAGAGTCAGGTGAGCTGAACGTTCGCTCCATGAGACTAAAAAGAAAAGTGTAAATGTTTTTTCTTTTGTCTTAGTCAAGCCCTTATTTTGAATATTACAGCCTCATCTGCACTTGTATTATCAATTCAGGGAAATGCTGTAGAATTAAAATAATGTTCTTCCTGAAAATTAAGGCAGTCTAGGATACAACATAGAATTGAACTTTTTTTCCTAGGAATTGTGTGTGCACACTCATCTACTGAATCAAAACATCTATACTTACACACAATGGCCAAATGCATTAAGCACTTAGCACATGACAGTAACTGAATTCAGCACTTTGCATATATTCTAACCAATTTTTTACAAAAAGTTATTAAGATAGGCATCATTAACTCCATTTAATGGATGAAGACTTATGGCTCCAGGATTTAAAGTAATGGGCCAGAAATCAATAGTAGTAAATGGTATAGTCTAGATTTGTCTGTCCTCCATAAAACAGGAGGATGCTTTATTATTGGTGAAGCACCTTCTCATACATCGCCTCCTTTAAAAAGACCCTTGAATCTACAAGGGGGAATAAAGCGATTTTCTGGCCGGCCCGGTAGCGCACTGGATAGTGCGCTGCTTGGGAAGCGCGGCGGCGCTCCCGCCCGAGGGTTCGGATCCCACATACAGGGGCAACACCGAGGGTTGCGATCCCGTTGCTTGTCCTGGTCTGGTACGGGGGCGACACTGAGGGTTGCGATCCATTGCCGGACACGGAAAAAA
>NW_007740211.1:21270-21513 GCF_000696425.1 Galeopterus variegatus | reverse complement strand
TTCATATCCAGAAGGTAATTATCTTAGATAGACAGCTATGCTTAGTGTCCCACTAACATCTCTCATGTCCTATGTCTTGCAATAGCTCTCCTTAAAGCTCCTTTCACATCCTTGTTCCTAAGGGGTTGAGCATGGGGGTGACCACAGTGTAGAACTCTGCAATAATCTTGCCCCCAAATCTAAAAAGCTTCTTCACAGCAAAGGATACAATCAATAGAGAGAAGAGACATCCTGCACAATGGA
>NW_007740211.1:17869-19887 GCF_000696425.1 Galeopterus variegatus | reverse complement strand
ATTGTAATGATGAATAAGCTAACTATACTTATCTAATCACCACACATTCTACACAATTATTTAAAATCAACGTTGTACCCCACATATATGTATAATAAATAATAATAAATAATAAATAAATAAATAACAAAACCACATTGAGATATCATCTCACCCCAGTTAGTTGGCTATTATCAAAAAGACAGAGAATAACAAATGCTGGAGAGGATGCAGAGAAAACGGAACCCATTTCCATTGTTGGTGGGATTGTAAATTAGTACATCCCTTTTGGAAAACAGTATGGAGGTTTCCTAAACAACTACAGAGAGATCTACCATACAATCCAGCAATCCCTCTTCTGCATATATACCCAAAAGAATGGAAATCATCATGTCAAAGGAATAACTGAACTCCCATGTTAATCGCAGCTCTATTCACATAGCTAAAATATGGAACCAACCTAAATGTCCATTGACAGATGATTGGATAGAGAAAATGTGGTATTTATACACAATGGAATACTACTTAGCCATTAAAAAGAATAAAACTCTGCCATTCACAGCAGCGCGGATGAGCTTGTAGAAAATTATGTTAAGTGAAATTACAGGCACAAAAGGAGAAATACTGCATATTCTCACTCATGTGGGGGACCAAATATAAATAAATAAGTTGAACTTTTAGAAAGGGAGAGAAGAACCGAGGTTACTAGAGGTGGGAAAGAGCAGCAGGAAGGGAAAAAGTGAGGGAATGAATAATGGACCCCAAAGTACAGCTAGATAGGATGGAATGAATAATGGACCCCAAAGTACAGCTAGATAGGATAAATAAGCTCTGCTGTTGTACAGTCCAGTTAGACATTTATAATCAGCAATAATTTAGTGTATGTTATCAAATGGCTAGTACAGAGAAGATAAAATATTCACATTACAAAGAAATGACTAAGCTTTGTAATAATGGATATGCTAATTACACTGATTTGATCATTATGCTATGTATACATGTACTGAAATATAACTCTGTATCCCATAAATGTGTATAATCAATACATTTCAATAAAAAGTAATCAGAAAAATTAAAATTAAAATGATCAAAACATTAAAAATAATCCTTAACTTGCAGTCTTGTAAAGGATGTTAAATAAAATATCAGCTAAACCTGCTATGTACTGAATAATATGCTATAAGTTCTTTTTCATAGTTAAAATCAGGTGNAAAAAAAAAAAAAAGAAAGATGAGGGCACAGCTTTCATCATTTTTAAATCCTAGAATTTAGGGTAAATTATTATAAATGTCCACAGCCCCATGAAAGACATTTATACTACTCTGCTTTCTCTTCTTTCCTAAGCAGTAAAACTATTAAAGCAGATACAGTCTGCTTTTCCTTTCAAGTTTAGGTAGAGAATGTAACTTATTTCTAAATTACTTTGTGCTTTGTTTTGGTTTAATTTTTTTGAATTTGCTTTTGCCCACTGGTATCTTAGAATTCTTCACTGGACCAGATATTCATCTGAAAGAGAAAATGCTTAACAAATCCATGCTTCTGTGTGACCACTNATCTGGGGGCCGAACCCGTGGCTCACTCAGGAGAGTGCGGCACTGGGAGCACCGAGGCCGCGGGTTCAGATCCTATATAGGAATGGCCTGTGCGCTCACTGACTGAGCGTGGTGTGGGCGACACCAAGCCAAGGGTTCCGATCCCCTTACTGGTCACACACACACAAAAAAGAAAAGAAAAGAAAAGAAAAAAAAAAAAAAAAAAAAAAAAAATGATTTGAACATATGTACAGTATAAACTATTAATTCTCAGGACACTATATGATTAGAAACCCTTCTTTGCTGCAGCTGACTACATTCTATTGAAAGATGAGGGGCCCACCCCGTGCCTCACTTGGGAGAGTGCAGTGCTGGGAATGCAGGGGTGCTCCCACCGTGGGTTCGGATCCTATATAGGGATGGCTGGTGCGCTCGGCGTGGTACGGGCGACACCAAGCCAAGGGTTGCGTTCCCCTTACCGGTCACAAAAAAAAAAAAAAAAAAAAA
>NW_007740211.1:14584-15945 GCF_000696425.1 Galeopterus variegatus | reverse complement strand
TCCTATTGTGTCAGGGCATCTGGGGAGGAAATACAACCATCATCTTCAGAAATTCTTTTGAGGTACATAATCAGTCATAAAATTTAAATACTAAAAGGATTTTTAAGAATCATTCAAAACAAAGCATTTTTCTTCATTTATTACAGAAATATATATTTTTACAACATCCCTGGCATATGACTGCTTTTCTTTAGTTTGAATATTTCCAGTGACAGGGAAATTTACTACACAGCAGTAAGCCAAATCTAGATACACATGCAATTGAAGTGATGGATCAAGAAAACCACTCGACGGTGACTGAGTTTATCTTTGTGGGCATCACTCAGGACCCTCAGCTGCAGATCATCTTCTTCGTGGTCTTCCTCGTCGTCTACCTGGTCAATGTAGTGGGGAATGTCGGTATGATTATCCTTATCATAACAGACACTCGGCTTCATACACCCATGTATTTTTTCCTCTGCAACCTCTCCCTTGTTGACCTGGGCTACTCCTCAGCCATTGCCCCCAGGATGCTGGCTGACTTCCTAACAAAGTACAAGGTTATCTCCTTCTCCAGCTGTGCCACCCAGTTTGCTTTCTTCGTAGGTTTTGTGGACGCTGAGTGCTACGTCCTGGCTGCCATGGCTTATGACCGCTTTGTGGCCATCTGCCGACCCCTCCACTATAGCACNTCCTGGCTGCCATGGCTTATGACCGCTTTGTGGCCATCTGCCGACCCCTCCACTATAGCACTCTCATGTCCCAGCGGGTCTGCCTGACGCTCATGCTAGGCTCATACCTGGCTGGTATAGTGAGTTTAGTAGCCCACACTTCCCTCACCTTCAGCCTGCGTTACTGTGGCTCCAATATCATAAACCATTTCTTCTGTGAAATCCCACCGCTCTTGGCCCTCTCTTGCTCAGACACCTACATCAGTGAGATCTTGCTTTTCAGTTTATGTGGCTTCATTGAGTTCAGCACTATCCTCATCATCTGTGTCTCCTATTTTTTTATCCTTATTGCAATCCTCAGAATGCGCTCAGCTGAAGGCCGCCTTAAGGCTTTCTCCACCTGTGCGTCTCACCTGACTGGTGTCACCCTTTTCTATGGCACAGTCATGTTTATGTACCTGCGGCCCACATCCAGCTACTCCCTGGACCAAGACAAGTGGGCCTCTGTGTTCTACACTATTATCATTCCCATGTTGAATCCTTTGATATACAGTTTGCGGAATAAGGATGTGAAAACTGCTCTCAAAAAGCTAATTGGAAAAAAACCTCAATGAAAACAAACCAAAAAAATCTGATTTTTACCATAGGTGAACAATGGTAGGAGTAGAATGGTGACAGGTAATTGAAAATGCAAATATCTGTCTAATACAC
>NW_007740211.1:12053-13105 GCF_000696425.1 Galeopterus variegatus | reverse complement strand
GTTTCACCTAAGAAACCACTGGATCCCTTTAATTTTCTCTGCCTAATATTAAAAAGATGTGGGCATCTGAGTTTTGTCAGCTTCTCATATTAACATCTTTTGAGCCCTTAGGGAAACCCTAGAACTCTAGGACTCTAAGAAATACACAGTTTGGAGCAATCTCTAAGGATAATTTCAGCAATATTGTAATGTCTACAAAATTAGCTTACCTGCTCTGATATAAATGTTTTCTTCTTTTCTAATCTTGGTTAGATCTTAGCCATTTCCTCAGGTACCATGGGTCTCCATGCTTTTTACCATGATGCTCAGGCCTTTATCAAAGAAGAGTTTCATTAACATTGATGTATTAATAACTGACCAAAGAAGAGTTTATACTTTCTCTTTGGATGTTCTCAAGGCTACAAGTCTTCAATGAAAAACAAGAATACAGGTATCAGCAGCAGGTGAAGTTCAGACTGAGATCTGGGGAAAGCTAAGTCTTTTTCAGATATGCTGAAATTTCATCACAATACCATTTTAAATACTTACAATCAATAATCTTTCCCTTTACACCCTTCCTCCAGTGTAATATAGTCAAAGGTCAGGTCAACGCAGTAGTTGCCCTGAAGTGTAAAGCTGACACATTCATCATGAAAAGCACCAAAAGATTAGAGATAAAAGACACAGGCTTTACCAGGCTTGCTAATGTAGTCTCCATGCATAAATTGTAATCGACCTGGTTTAAAATTACTCAGTCACATCGTGAATTCGAAACCATATCCGTGGTGTTATATGATGCAGAAAGAACTGCCTGTGGCTAATGAACAACTGTAGATTGAGCAGTTCAGAAACAGTCCAGAAATCTAGGCTTTGGTTTCTTTTTTTATAATTCAATGTGCAAATCATACACGTTGTGCGAAATATAAGAAAAAAGGCTTTCCTATCCCATTAACTACAAAGCACATCTATGTTATGATTGAAAGAGCAGTTGCCTTAGAATCAGGAAGATCTTCTAATCCAATTTGTAAATCTCTCCCCAGCGACCTTGTTGCTAAAGGACTACCATTTTTTTT
>NW_007740211.1:10849-11444 GCF_000696425.1 Galeopterus variegatus | reverse complement strand
TTTTTTTTCTTGTTTGTGGTATTCATTCAATGAATGAAGCACTTTCTTATTAAGTGTTTACAACAAACATTAGAGATAGGCATTATCCTCATTTTAATCAAGACTGTAAATCTAAAGCTCAGACATGTCAACAAACTTATCAAAGTTAAGTGATAGAATAGAAAACTTATTTCAAGGGCTACACTTTCCACTGACTACTGTCAAACACTCAAATTTTGGATTATTTATAATGGAGATCTCACATAGGTTCTGCTATTTTGTAGTTGTGTGACCTAGACCAAATTACTTGAACTCTCCATGCCTCAGTTTCTTCAATCAACAAATGGGAATAGTAATGCTTGCCTTTTAGCATTTTTCAAAGGTAATGCTGCAATCTCTATAAAGCATCAGTCACACAAAAGATGCTTAATAAACAGTAATTCCTTCAATTTTTCTTCATTTATATAGTAACCATTCATAATTACAACATCAATGTGACATAATAAAGTGGGGACACTAGGGTTTTATTTTCCATGTAGTTGGTGGTAGAATTATTCATGAACTTATAACGGCAAGAGAAAAATGGATAGAAGTTGCATCATCTTGATCTTAATTC
>NW_007740211.1:9304-10056 GCF_000696425.1 Galeopterus variegatus | reverse complement strand
CATCAATAACAGAAGTGAACTAGGTCTTAAGGCCTTGGTAGATCTGATATGTGGAAGCAGTCATGTCCCCCCACATCCTGAAACATTGCTAAAAAGATTATTTAAGCCAAGAATTCAAACATGGTGTCATCTCGTAGGGCTATAAATTAACCTAAAGAATGTTGAAATGGAAAATGTGACTCTTACTCATTAAAGTAGCAACTGTTTAAAAGCAACATGTAATCAATAATCAATCTCTAACTCGTGCCATGCTAGACAACCAAGGTAAAGCCCGATGTACTGATTAAGAGGCTGTCCCTTCTCCTTTTGCCTTCCCTTTGCGATTACAAAATGCTGAAGCTCTGCTTGTAGTTTGAAGCACATTCCTACAGCAACTGGGCTTGAGTCTCCAGCTGCAGTCCTCACATTGGCTCAGATTAATCCTCTGATATTTTATCAGTGCCTTAGTTTCTTTTCTCACGTTGATACTTTGAAGAATGGACCAGAAATGAAAGAGAGACATAAATGAGAAGGGAATACCAGAGGGAGGAAATAGTAAAGGAAGCCGGCTAAGAGGCTATAAACAATGGGAAAAGTCCATGAGCCATTTGGGCTGAGTGTCCAGTGGGAAGGTTTGGTGGTAAAGCTTGAATGTAGCTCAATGATCTGGCACCAATTAAGGACGAGGGAGTTTATTCCTTGGGGAGCAAGATCATCACATGTGGATTCTAGAGAACAGTCCTCTTTGCTCCCTGAAATCCTGGCACACATCC
>NW_007740211.1:0-7958 GCF_000696425.1 Galeopterus variegatus | reverse complement strand
ATCACATTAATTCAATACGCGGTCTAATTTTTTTTCCTTTGTGTACTTTTCTTATACCAGTTGCTATGCTCCAAATTCCCCTCACCCGCCGAGAAAATACATACTTCTATCTCACATCATGTCAAATATCACTTCTTCCATAAATCATTCCTGAACTCACCCTCCAGTGTTTTCTCTGTAAAATGGAGCCAATAATACCTATACTATGGGGTACATTTTGAGGACTAAGTCAAGATAATGTTACTGTGGCCAGTTGTTCCTCTTGCTCAGGGCAGTTTTGTTGTTTGTCTATTGTCCTGGAGTAACTATTAATAATGCCACCCTTCACTCTCAAAATTGCTCTAGTCCAGATATTAAAATACGAATATGCCATGTGCGACATAACAATGTCTCAGTCAGCAACAAATCACTTATACGATGGGGGTTATACCGTACATGCTAGGTGTGTAGGAGGATATACCATCTAGGTTTGTGTAAGTACACTCTATGATGTTTGCACAACAACAAAATCACCTAATGATGCATTTCTCAGAACATATCTCCATCAATAAGGGATGAATGATTATGTCAGAAAAACTAACATAGTGTATTTAAGCACTTCCAGGCTTAATAAATGGCTCTCCACTATGCTAGAGAAGTACTGTGCATGTAATTCTGCTACAGCACTAAAACATACACACCTTAATATGATGACTCCCTTGGTAGACTGTTAGATGTTAAGGAAGGCTTATTGTTTCTATCCTCAAATCCTGAGACATATTAAGTGAGTAACAAATGTTTGTTGAACACCCTGCTGGGCTAGAAGAGAACTACTGAAACCTAGACCCAATTCTGGGTCTCAGGAAACCTACTAGAGATATGTATGGGCTCCCTAAGATTTATAGGAGAGTATTAGTAGCCCCACTTTTTATGATGATAAAACTGGAGTTTTGGAAGTTTAAACAGTATGCCAATGTGCTCTTAGCCTGTAAGTAATACAGCTGGAATTAGAACTAATTTCTCCTGATTTCTACTTTAGTATTGTATAAAATAGGAAAGTATATAGCATTGTAGAAAGTGACAGTCATGACCAGAAATGAAGAAGTTTGGTGAACTTCTATAAAGGGCTGGATTCATAGTTATCTTCAGTCTGGTGATTTGATTAGATTCATTAGTCAGTATTTACAAAGGGTTGTGTTGTGAAGCACTTGTTGAAAGACCCACATTTGCTTATAACTATGGTGAGCTAAATCTTTGCAAGGTCAAGCGGACTGGAGAAGTCACAATGACATGAATAAATCAAAGGAAAAAGTAGAATAGGAGATAGTATCCAAGAAGTGTTACAGATTTCAGATTATGCTGAGGGAAGAATAAAATTTTCAATTCTAAGGTTCTAATTTAGCTCTGCTAACATGAGACCTTATATCTTTTCTATGGACCTCTATTCCTTCCTTCATAAAATGAGACAGCTGTTGTATTAGATAAGCTCTTAGTATCTGTCTGCCCACCATACATCATCATCCATTTTTCATCATTCTATTATGTCCCCAAATAGATTTCCTATAAATCTGTCAAAATTTCTTCTAAAATGGCTTTTTAATTTCAGTTTTGGGATTTGGATGGCTAATTTTAAGGACAACAATGCAATTTTGAAAGGTTTTATTGAAATCACTGTTGGTATAGATATAATAAACATTACTATCATACATCATGTTAGCATTTTTCCTAAAGGGTGTGTTTTTCCTCTACTTGAAAAAAAATATTTAGTATCACTGGTAAAGCGTGGGGATTGTGAAATGTTGGAGAGGAATTAGTTTCATGATGAAGTCAGTTGTATATCTCACATTGTTCATCAAATCTTAAACATAGATTGTTTTAAAATTCTTGCTTGAGGTCATACAGCTCAAGAGCACAGGAAGAAGAATCGAATTCCAGCTTTATCTTACTCGTACATCTCCATTCATCACCTCTTCTGCATCAATTTTTTCCTTCACTCGCCAGTACAGTGATGACCAGCTCTATGTGGATTTAAGCAAACATCAATTCATATGATTATTACATCCTGTTATAGAGAACACAACCAAAATGTTTTGTCATGGTTATGATTTTATTGCTGGAAAAAGTTTTTAATATATGAAAGAGAAGAAAAGTTAGGCCTTTTCAAACATAAAGCATTTATTGATCTCTGATTTGTATAAACTAATAGAATAAATCAGGTATACATAATAGTTCTCATTTTACTGATAAAGAGACTGAAGTAGAGATGTATTAAGGGATTTCTTTTGAGACAATTATTGGTGGTCAATATATTATATTATAAAAATTACACAATAATACTGATGAATCAAATACCGTGAAAACATAGTTTATGACAATAGCCCATTCTCTAATTATTTTGTTTACTCTAGACTTTCATTTTAAATTTTTAGTGTATTTCCTAGCTTTGTTGCCCTTATTTTGACATAGTTCCAAACAAATTTATAAAGGAAATCATCCAATTGGACATTTGATGTTATGAAGGACCATTCATTGTTTGGTTCAACATTAGTCATGTTAGTCTTAAAATCAGCTGCTCCTTGTTCTACCAATAATTGTAGCATACAGTACATAAGTTATCAGTTAAATGTCTTGAAATATTTCTTTTTTATTTTATGTCAAAAAATGAAAACATAGGAAAGAAGGAAAGTTTGTTGGAAGAGGTCGAGATGAGACCTAGGATAGGACATGAGCTGTCTGGATTGCATTATTTGTTTTAGCTCACCCAACCCCAAAATACTAATCACAAACAAACTGCTCAAAAATGAATAGATTAGGTCAAGCACTTGGTCTAAATAATAAATTACTAAGAAAACAAATACTCATTTCCACTTGTTTTACATGATTTGGTTAAGTACGGCCCTTATGAGAAGTTTTGCAATATTTTTTGCATTTTTAATTCATCCATATTTAAAATTTGTGAGGTTAGATGGGTCAGTTGGTCATTTTCATGAATCGAAAATATAAACAGTCCAATGGCATATATCTTTAGGCATTTTCTTTCTTTTTCAAAACTAATATAATGTTATGTTTCTAAATTATATACTGTAAACTAAGAATGCCTGTTACATTTGATAACGTTTGAGAGAATTTAAAATGCTACCTTTTGTTCAAAAGGAAGTTTGTTAGAAATATATGTTTTTAATTTTATTTCATGTGTTAAGAAAATGTATTTTATATATTGAGTCATTTATATAGCAAAGTGAATATTAAAAACAACAGAAACAAAACAAAACTACTGTGTAATGAATTTGACCATTTGGTCAGTGCTTTTGTTTTTAACATTTTAAATCTTTTAAATTTTAAACCAGTGATGTCTACTTTACCTATACATCAGAGCTGCCTTATTTACTGATTGTGTATGGCCTTTATATTTAACTAGAAGAAATGGTTGCATTTTAGTTGTTAGACATCTCTGCAAGATGAATAACATTTTTAAAAAAATTTTTAGTGTAAATTATAGAATAAACAAGTGAGAAACAATTTTAGAAACAGCTTGTCTCTAATTTAATAGTATGTCAATTGCAGACTGTATTTAACTTAATTATATTACTCCTAAATTATATCTTTTCTTAAGATAACTTATACATATTTATAGGGTACAAAGTTGATTTTCAATAGTTGTGTACAATGTGTGATGCTTAGATCAGGATTGTTATCTTATTCATCATCACAATACACCACCATTCTTTGCGTCCATTAACCAATTTCTAATTAACACACCTCCCTCTTCCTCTCCCTTCCTCTTTCCACATGGTTCTTTTCCCTCCTTCTAAAAGTTCAATGTATTATTGTGGTGGTTTCTTTCATTCTCTATGTCTCTCTTTATTGTTCTTTTTTTTTCTTTATTTATGGATTCAGCTCCCACTTATGAGTGAAAACATGAGGTATTTCTCTTTCTGTACCTGGGTTTCTTCACTTAGAATAATTTTCTCCAGGTTCATCCATGTTGCTGAAAATGGCAGAATTTCATTCCTTTTTTATGGCTGAGTAGTATTCCACTGTGTACACATACCAAATTTTCCTTATCCAGTTAGCAATTGATGGACATTTAGGTTGGTTCCTTCTCCTGGCTATTGTAAATACAGCTGCAATAAACAATGGAGTGCAGGTAACTCCTTGATGTGATGATTTACAGTCCTCTGGATACATCCTCAGCAGTGGCATTGCCAGATCATATGGTGATTCTATCCGTAGATGTTTGAGAAACATCCATACTGTTCTCCATAATGGCTGTGCTAGTTTACAGTCCCACTGACAGTGCAGTAGGCTTCCCCTCCGTCCATATCCTTGCCAGTGTTTGTTATTCTCTTTTTTATAATAGCCAGCCTGACTGAGGTGAAGTGANGTCAGTTGGTCATTTTCATGAATCGAAAATATAAACAGTCCAATGGCATATATCTTTAGGCGTTTTCTTTCTTTTTCAAAACTAATATAATGTTATGTTTCTAAATTATAAACTGTAAACTAAGAACGCCTGTCTTATTTGATAACGTTTGAGGGAATTTAAAATGCTACCTTTTGTTCAAAAGGAATTTTGTTAGAAATATATGTTTTTAATTTTATTTCATGTGTTAAGAAAATGTATTTTATATATTGAGTCATTTATATAGCAAAGTGAATATTAAAAACAACAGAAACAAAACAAAACTACTGTGTAATGAATTTGACCATTTGGTCAGTGCTTTTGTTTTTAACATTTAAATCTTTTAAATTTTAAACCAGTGATGTCTACTTTACCTATACATCAGAGCTGCCTTGTTTACTGATTGTGTATGACCTTTATATTTAACTAGAAGAAATGGTTGCATTTTAGTTGTTAGACATCTCTGCAATATGAATAACATTTTTTTTAAAAAAATTTAGTTTAAATTATAGAATAAACAAGTGAGAAACAATTTTTGAAACAGCTTGTCTCTAATTTAATAGTATGTCAATTGCAGACTGTATTTAACTTAATTATANTTTACAGTCCTCTGGATACATCCTCAGCAGTGGTATTGCCAGATCATATGGTAATTCTATCCGTAGATGTTTGAGAAACCTCCATACTGTTCTCCATAATGGCTGTGCTAGTTTACAATCCTCCTGACAGTGCAGTAGGCTTCCCCTCCGTCCACATCCTTGCCAGTGTTTGTTATTCTCTTTTTTATAATAGCCAGCCTGACTGAGGTGAAGTGATATTTAAAAGTAGTTTTCATTTGTATTTTCCTAATGATTAGTGATGTTGAGCATTTCTTTTATATACCTGTTGGCCATGTGTATGTCCTCATTTGAGAAATACCAATTTAGCTCCTTTGCCCATTTTTTAATTGGATTATTTGTTTTTTTGCTGTAAAGTTGTTTGAACTATTTGTATATTCTGGATATTGATCCTTTGTCAGATATGTAGTTTGCAAATATTTTCTCCCATTCTGTAGTTTTTCTTTTCACTCTGTTCATTGTTTCCTTTGCTGTGCAGAAGCTTTCAGTCTGACATAATCCATTATTTTTTCCTTTTTCCTTTGTTGTCTATGCTTTTGGGGTCTTATTCGTAAACTCTTTGTCCAGTCCTACCTCCTGTAATGTTTCCCCTATGTTTTCTTCTAGGAGTTTTAGAGTTTCAGGTCTTATATTTAATTCTTTAATCCATTTAGAGTTGATGTTGGTATATGGTGAGAGGTACAGATCAAGTTTCATTCTTGTGCATATGGATATCCAGTCTTCCCAGCACCATTTACTGAAAAGGTTCTCCTTTCCCCATGGTATGTTTTTGGTGCCCTTGTCAAAGAACAGTTGGCTGTAAATATGTGGGTTGATTTCTGGGTTCTCTATTCTCTTCCATTGGTCCACATGTCTCTTTTAATGCCAGTACTATGCTGTTTTGGTAAGATTTGTAATACAGTTTGAAGTCATGAAGTGTAATGCCACCAGCTTTATTTATTTATTTATTTATTTATTTATTTACTCAGGATTGCTTTGGTTATTCAGGGTCTTTTGATGTTCCATATGAATGTTAGAATTGTTTTTTCTATTTCTGTCAAGAATGTCATTGGCATTTTGATGGGGATCACTTTGAATCTGTTGATGTCCTTGGGTTGTATGGACATTCTCACTACGTTGATTCTTCCAATCCATGAACAAAGAATATCTTTCCATCTTTTGGTATCCTCTTTAATTTCTCTCAGCAGTGGTTTGTAGTTCTCATTGTAGAGATATTCCACCTCCTTGGTTAAACTTATTTCTAGATTTTTTTTTTTTTTGGTGACTATTGTAAATGGGTTTGCTTTCTTGATTTCTTTTTCTTCTAGTTTGTTGTTGAAGTATAAAAATGCTACTGATTTCTGTATATTGATTTTGTATACCAAAACCTTACTGAATTTATTTAGCAGCTCTAAGAGTTCTTTGGTAGAATTTCTAGGGTTTTTCTATATATAGAATCATGACATCTGCAAACAAGGACAATTTGATTTCATCTTTTCTTATTTGGATGATCTTTATTTCTTTTTCTTGTCTAATTGTTCTGGCAAGTACTTCCAATACTATGTTAAATAGGAGTGATGAGAGTGGGCATCCTTATCATGTTCCTGTTCTTAAGGGTAAAGCTTTCAGCTTTTTCCCATTTGGGATGATATTGGCAGTGGGTTTGTCTTATTTGGCTTTTATTGTGTTGAGATGCCTTCCTCAACACCTAATTTGTTCAGAGTCTTAATCATGAAGGAATGTTGAGTTTTGTCAAATGCTTTATCTGTATCTATTGAGATAATCATGTGATTTTTGTTCTTGATTTGTTGTGGTGGTGTATCACATTTATTGACTCACATATGTTGAACCATCCTTGCATCTCTGGGATGAATCCCACTTGATCATGGTGTGTGATCTTTTTGAAGTGCTGCCATATTCAGTTTGCTGAAATTTTGTTGAGGAGTTTGCATCTACGTTTATCAAAGATATTGGCCTGTAATTTTCTTTTTTTCTTTTATCTTTGCCTAGTTTTGGTGCCAAATTGATGCTTGGCCTCTTAGAATGGGTTTTGAAGAATGGCCTCTGTTTCAATTTTTTTGAATAGTTTGGAAAGAATTGGTATTAATTCCTCTTTAAAGTTCAGAAAAATAAGTTTAGAATTCAGCAGTGAAACTATCCCATCCTGAGCTTTACTTTGTTGGAAGAGTTCTAATTACCGCTTCAATTTTCTTACTCATTATTGGTCTATTCAGCTTTTCTGTGTCTTCTTAGCTCTGTCTTGGTAGTTTGCATGTTTCCACAAATTAATCCATTTCGGCCGGTTTTCAAATTTGTCGGCATATGGTTTTTCATAGTAATCCCTAATTATTCTTTATGTTTCTGTCATATCAGTTGTGATGTCACCTTTTTCATTTCTGATTCTTGTTATTTGGGTCTTCTCTCTTCTTTTTTAGTTAGTCAGACTAGCGGTTTGTCTATTTTTTTTTTATCTTCTCAAAACAAACAACTTTTTGTTTTATTAATCTTTTCTATCATATTTTTTGTTTCTATTTCATTTAGTTCTCCTCTAATTGTAATTATTTCTTTCTGTCTACTAAATTATAGTTCTGCATTTTCTTCATTAAAAGAATATTTTTCTTTAAAAATACCACTGGATGATGTGCTTCAGGAAACACACTTTTTCACAAATTTGTGGTGCTAACAAATATATGTGTTTAACAAATATACACACAAACATATATGTATATATATAGTCTGTTCTCCTATGTGTATATATAGTCTGTTCTCCAAACAGCATACAGAAAATTCTTTCAAAAACATAAGTGGCATCTTTTCACTCTGCTGCAGAATACTTACATTTTCCTAAGAATAAGTCCCCACTCCTTACCACAGTGAACTCAGTCCTGTGGTGTCTGGCAGCTGCCTCCCTACCCAGCCCCCCTGCAGCTCTCCTTTCTCAGTGGTTTCTTTTATTCCCTCAAGAGGAACACATTCTCTCA
>NW_007740210.1:31030-31358 GCF_000696425.1 Galeopterus variegatus | reverse complement strand
TTACATTTCCTGATTTTAAGTAGTGAACCAGGCTTCTGGTCAAGATGGCAGAATAAACAGTTCCCAGCATCACTCTCTCCCACAAATCAACAAATTTACAACTATTAAAAAGCAATGAGAGCCAAGCTTGAGCCACAAGACCTCAGGGGAAGAGAAGAAGAGACCTTTGGAGTGCATGAAGGCGGGTGAAGCCACAGTGAAAGAAAAAAAGAACTACTCCAACCATTTCGAGCCCCGGCCACTTCCAGTCTGGAGCTGCTGAGCACTCAGAGCAAGAGCTGGCAAAAGCCACAGCTGAGCGCTTCAGACGGAGTTGCTTGGAGGTGGC
>NW_007740210.1:25209-26094 GCF_000696425.1 Galeopterus variegatus | reverse complement strand
GTTTTGTTTATGAAATCTTTACCTTCCTCAAAGACATAAAGATATTTCTTCTAGGAGCTTTGTAGCTTAACCTTTTACAATTAAATCTCTGATCTTTCTTTAATTAATCTTTGTGTATGGTGTGAGGTGTGGTATGAAAGGACCATCTTTATGAATTGAACTTCGGTGTTTCCGTTGTCATAACTCAGGTGACCACACATGTGGGCTTATATCTAGGCTCTCTTTGGTGTTCCACTGATCTCTCTGTGTATCCTTATGTCAATAAAAGAGTAAACTTTTGAAGAGGTTTACTTAACCATAATAATAGGGGGACTCCTGACCCTGTAGAGGTATTAAAATCCACACCCTTAGATTATTCAGATCAACAAGAACCCCTCTCTTCTTTCCCTGCACTGGACAATTCCAGCTTCAGTCCTTCTCCTTAACACTCTGGTTCTCAGTTTTCTGAGATCCAGGCCCCGACCCTTACCTTGTGTGTGCTTTTGGCTTGTTCATTTCAGTGAGCTTGGCTGTGCATTGAAAGGCACAGCTAACATTTTATCTAGCAGTTATGGATTTTTTGAAGCATGAGAGTTTTCACTTTGTCTAATCTGTGACTTTGTTGAAAGTAGAAAGTAGAAAATGTCAACGTCAAGAAAAAAGGGAATCTTACCAGCAGAGAGCTAAAAACAGCATGGGGCATCCTAAGTGGAATTTTGTGTTGCTCCTTAGAAATAAAAGGGAACCAATACCTTTGCAAGATCTCTGACTGTCCTGAAACTTCTCTCCTCATGCTCGTGAGAGCATCAGAAGTCCTGGCTGGAGACAGGCATCCTCCCAATTTTGGCAAGGTTCTGAGATGCTGTGACAGCCCCAGTAGGTCTCTGAAGTGAGTTGCTCTCTCAG
>NW_007740210.1:22605-23392 GCF_000696425.1 Galeopterus variegatus | reverse complement strand
GGGGAAAGCAAGCCCCTCTGAGGTCCCCTGTCTACGTGGCTTCCACTCAGTCCTCCAGGAGGACAGCACCCCACATGAGGACGTGCCCCCACGCTCTATGGCTCTTCTCAGGAGGAAAGTTCAGGCTATTTCACATGTCCTGCTAATGTGTGTTTTCTGCTAAACTTTTGATAGGTTGCCACTAAAAATCAAATTCCACCACCCCTTTTGGACAACCATCAGCCGAGCACACATATCTGTAGCCGTATGAATGTCACCCACAGGTACAGCTGGGTGACGGGCACACCTAATCTTTCACTGAGCTCATGATCTGGAAGGAGTACCAGGACAGGCACACACGGAGAGGTGATGATGTGCATCTGCAGACATCATGTAACCAGTGCCCAGCTGGTTGGTGTTCCATGTAGGAAGGAGGTGANTCAGTGCTGTGTTGGTGGAGTTAGGGAGCCGGTGTGAATCCCTGTCCTGCCATTACTGATGGGGTGACTTTAGCCACGTCACTCACCTCCTCAGGACAATGTGACAGTAGCACCTGTGCCTTCCACATGGGGCTGAGGTGAGGACAGTGCCTGACCCATGAGGGCAGCCTAGAGTGTGACTCTCAAGCCAATGTTTAAGGCCACCTCAAGATACAATGGGTGTGTTGTTTCAGAACCACATGAACTTTACTGATCTCTTTCTTTTTTCCTCTAAGCTGGACCTCACAGGGAGAAGCAGAGCTCCTAACTCACCCACCCCATTTTCACTGAACCTGGAAGCATTTCCTCAGTTGTCATCTCTCAGACAC
>NW_007740210.1:4953-21781 GCF_000696425.1 Galeopterus variegatus | reverse complement strand
ATCTGCAGACATCATGTAACCAGTGCCCAGCTGGTTGGTGTTCCATGTAGGAAGGAGGTGATGCCTCCCTCTGTGGACTGTGAGCAGTTCAGCGGTGGCCAGTGAGGCGCCTCCAGCAGCAGCCAGCGCCTCTCCAGATGCAGCCTCTTGCTGCCGGAGCCCCAGCCCCACGCCTGCCGCGCTACTTCTGCTCAGAGGCCCCGAGGGCAAAGCCTGGCCGTGCTGATTTGGGCAATGACTGACCCCCAAGCTGAGGCACGGCCAAACCTGTCATCTGGATTAAGTGGTCTGTCCTGAGGTTTCTGGGCATGCAGGATGGTCACGAACCAGCCCACAGGAGCCTCTCTGTTGTCAGGTTTGTGGGGTAGGCAGAATGGCCCCAAAGATGCCCTAGTCCCCAGAATCTGTGAATATGTTGCATTACTTAGTGAAAAGGACACTGAAAATGTGACCAGGTTTGCAGATTTAAAACAGGGAGATTATCCTGGATCATCCAGATTAGATTAGCCCAATTTAATCAAATGAGCCTTTAAGCAGAGAACTTTCTGCGGCTGGAGGCAGGGGAGATGATGCAAAGCCAGTGGGGAGGGGAATGTCAGAGAGATTTGAAGCATGAGAAAGCCTTGCATGGCCTTAAAAATGAAGGGGTCACAAGCCAAAGATATGGCAGCCTCTAGAGGCTGAGAGTGACCCCAGCCATCTGCCAGTGAAGACACGGGGACCTCAATCCCACCACAGAATGGAAGCAAATCCTGCCAACCTAAATGAGCCTGCAAGCAAAGTCTCCCTGGATCCTGATAAGAAGCCAGACCAGCTGTCACCTGGATTTGGGACCTGTGAGACTCTAAGCAGAGAAGCCAGCCAGGCCTGCCGGATTCTCGCTACAGAACTGGGAGACAATCGACAGGTGTTGTTTTAAGCCTCTAATGTGTGGCAAATTGTGACGGCAGCAACAGAAAACCAGCACCTTAAGAGTTGAAACAGGGGCTTCAGATGCCTCCTGAACCTGAAGCCACACCTGACATCTGGGTCACATCCAGACTTCCAAACCGAGGTCCCTTCTGTCCTTTCACCTCACCCTCCCAGGAAGACCAGAAAGAAGGCAGAAGAAGAATCGCCACCTTGGTCCTTCCAAGGAGCAGCCTGAGGCAGAGGGGGCTGTGGTTTGCCTCCAGTGGTGAGTCTGGTCAGTGGGAGGACAGACTCACGATGCTCAGCCTAGGTATCTTCCAGAAACCACCACAGGAAGGAGGCGTGAAGTGTTAGCCTGTCTACTCACCTTTCTGTAGATGGCAAATATGGTCCCGATGGAGGCCAGGCAGTCAATGTTGGAAGATCCATCCAGTGGGTCAAAGCAGACCACGTATTTCCCCTGAATCACAGAAGGAAGAACCAGCAGATCAGCATGACTGCTCTCTCTCAGACGCATTGCGTCAGAGGAGATGCAGGGCCATGCACATCCTTATCAGGAAACACTCACACACGGGGGACAGCGTGCACCCACATATAGGACTGCTGCAGCCTAGGGCCAGCCCCACCCCACACAGATGCACTGATGCCCACCCAGCAGCTAGAGGCCCCAGCAACTCCTCCCTCCTGGGCCCACCAGGGCTCAGAGCCGCTGAGGGTGTGGGAGGAAGCTAGGTCTCGAATTGTCACCTGCAGGGAGAGGTGGGAAGTGGAAGCTGAACCCGGGCTGCTGCCCGAAGGTGCCCAGGGCAGCTCTGCTAGTGTCCACGGTCAGCCAGCTGTGGGCTTAGGGATATTTCTTTCTGGCCTCTCTGCAGACAGGTCTTTTCATCTTGGAGCATTTTTGCCAGAAGACTTCATCACAGAATGCCCTTGTCAGGACCTCTGTGTCTGTCTTACTAAGATGGTTGGTATGGAAAAGTATACTAGGAAAATAAAAACACTCTTCTGAGTTTGCTGCATCCAACCCTCCTTTCTGATGTGAAGACCAGAAGATAAAGTGGGCAGGGTGTTGAGAGACCTTTGTCCCCCACCCCCACCCACTCCGCTGTCATGGGCAATTCCAGCCAACCTTCCATGGAAGGAAATCCCAGACACTTTTCACAGATCTCCCATGTGCAAGGTGCTGAGAGAGCCCTTGGTGATGGGCTAGAGTCACCTGACCAGTGAAACAGGGGCAATGAAGCATCAAGTGATGGGGAATGGTTTCCACCTCCACTCACGCTGGCTGCCCTGACTTTCCATGAGTAGTGCCCTAGCTTCATTTGAACTTTGTTTCTTTTTCTTTCCTTGCTCCGCCAGAGGGAGGGGGGAAAGTGGGATAATCCCTAAACGGGAATTCCTCAACCCCTCTATGAATAACCCAACTTGGCCCATGAGTGCATTTATCCAAACAGGTATTTGCTGAGCATCTAGCTAGTGCTGGAAACTGTGCAGGGTGCCGGTGTTTCATGGAGAGGAGCAGCAGCAAGGCCGATGTCATGAAGCTGACGTTCTGGTGGACGAAGCAGACACAGGCAAACACAAAAACAGGTTGTGGTACATGCTCTAAAGAGAAACCAAACAGGTGGGGGGCAGGAGAGTGGGAGGGAGGAATGTTCGATGAGAGGCCTGACTGGAATGAAGGAGCAAAGACACCTGGAGCCCGAGGGAGAATTGCAGACAGAGACATCAGCGGGAGCTCTCGGCATGGGGAGCAGACGTGGAGCAGCTTCATGAGCGAGCATGAGTGGGCCGGCCAGTTAGTCAGATGGTTAGAGCACAGTGTTGTAACACCAAGGTCAAGGGTTCAGATTCCCATACAGGCCAACTGCCCCCCCAAAAAACCCAAAAAACTAGCATGAGGATCTGTGTAGCTCAAGCCAACTATGGAAGACAGTGATAGGTTAAACTGGAGAGACAAACAAGGGTTCTCCCCACTGAAATTGAAAGTTGAACGTAGCAGGTATGATTTAGCTTAAATACATGTAACAAGTGTGAAAGTGCCTTGTACCGCACTTGGCACACAGTAGGTGCTTAATCAATTAGGCTTTATTTTATCTTTCCTGTCCTTCCAGCTAATCATAAAGAAACAGCTCCTCATCACCAATGCCCAGTGTATAAAACAAGGGCTGGGAGTCGCAGCATCTGTTTTACATTACAACATTACAGCTGAACGTTGCTTGGATTTTTTTGGCCACCAGCAAACCACTCTCTCTAATAAACTGTTTGTGAACCCACAGTGAATATAGACCCTTCCCAGACACACCAGCACTTACAAGAAAACAAATGTTAAGAAAACAAAGGGAAATCCCAAAACTTAAAAAAAAAGCAACCAGCTTCTTCCCAGCTAACTCGCACCATCTCCTGGTGACAAGTGACACTGCAGCCCACCCCGGAACGCACCCTCCTGTCCTTGGAGGTGATGATCGCTTCCTTATTCTCTTCAGAGACCAGGATGCAGGTGCTGTAGGAGGACTGCAGCATGTTGATCACCAGGGAATTGGACAACACATCCAGTTTCTTCACCTCATCTCCCGTCACATTCATGCTCCCCGCTATTCCATACCTGAGAAGAAAAAAGGCTCAGTGAAGTCACTAGGGGAGTCCTAACTCCAGCAAAGAACACGATGCGAAAACACCAACAGTGCATCCTCCTTTCTCTGAAGTCTCCAAATTATAAATAGAGGAGGAGAAGATTATGTCTCACGGCAGTGATCTGCAGCCTTGCTTCCTTTCCTCTTCGGGGATATTGTCATTTTTCTTTAGTCTCCCAGTTAGATTAACCAGAATTCGATCTTAACTAAAATACAAGCCCACGCTCAGCACCAGGAGGCAGGGAGAAGGGGAAAGCTCATAAAATCAGACATCACCATCACGAAGGACGCCAAACAGTGACGCCCGTGGCCTCCTGCACTGGAGGTGCATGTCTTTGTTGGTGATCCTCAAATAGCTTCCCGATGAGCCCCGCTCTGTCTCACCTCCACTCACCGCACCCGGCCTGCCAGTGTGCTCTGCCCACCCTTAGCTCTGTCCAGCTCACCCTGCTGAGCCCCTCTGGGAAGCTCCCCGCAGGTTCACACCACACACCGGGCACACCTAGCGCTCACGATCTTCATGGGCCTCCTCCCTGCTGGGCTGTCTGCTTGCTGAGGCTGGAGTGGTGCCTCACTGTCTCCGTTTCCACAGTGTCAGATGCACACTAGATGCTCAGCGTGTGCTCACTGAGTTATGAAGAAAGCGTGGCAAGAAGGTCACTACCCTTCCTCTCCTCATTTTAATACCATTTATTTGTTGAAGGAGTCGTCAGGTGGTTCTGCAGGTAGTCTGTGACAAAGTCATTTCCCACCCTCCTCCCTGATCCACACCCATCATTTGTGCCTGGTTTGAGTGACATGATGAGCTGCCAGCTGCCTTGGAAATCAGTCCTGGCAGCCTGGCCTCAAGGACTGTGCCTCCTGGTTCAAGTCAAAGACAAGCAAACCAGCAACAGCAACAACACAACTGGGTTATTTTGCATCAGAGGTGACCACAGTCCCAATCCTTTTGTTTAATATGGAGTCTTGGTGCAGCTCCTGCTGGAGAATGAAGAGCTAGCATGTCTAACTTAAGGGATATTAAAACAAAAAAAAAAAAACAAAAAAAAAAAAAAAAAAAAAAGATCTTAAAAAAAAACAAACTCACGCTCAGCACCAGGAGGCAGGGAGAAGGGGAAAGTTCATAAAATCAGACATCACCGTCACGAAGGACGCCAAACAGTGACGCCCGTGGCTTCCTGCACTGGAGGTGCATGTCTTTGTTGGTGATCCTCAAATAGCTTCCCGATGAGCCCCGCTCTGTCTCACCTCCACTCACCGCACCCGGCCTGCCAGTGTGCTCTGCCCACCCTTAGCTCTGTCCAGCTCACCCTGCTGAGCCCCTCTGGGAAGCTCCCCGCAGGTTCACACCACACACCGGGCACACCTAGCGCTCACGATCTTCATGGGCCTCCTCCCTGCTGGGCTGTCTGCTTGCTGAGGCTGGAGTGGTGCCTCACTGTCTCCGTTTCCACAGTGTCAGATGCACACTAGATGCTCAGCGTGTGCTCACTGAGTTATGAAGAAAGCGTGGCAAGAAGGTCACTACCCTTCCTCTCCTCATTTTAATACCATTTATTTGTTGAAGGAGTCGTCAGGTGGTTCTGCAGGTAGTCTGTGACAAAGTCATTTCCCACCCTCCTCCCTGCTCCACACCCATCATTTGTGCCTGGTTTGAGTGACATGATGAGCTGCCAGCTGCCTTGGAAATCAGTCCTGGCAGCCTGGCCTCAAGGACTGTGCCTCCTGGTTCAAGTCAAAGACAAGCAAACCAGCAACAGCAACAACACAACTGGGTTATTTTGCATCAGAGGTGACCACAGTCCCAATCCTTTTGTTTAATATGGAGTCTTGGTGCAGCTCCTGCTGGAGAATGAAGAGCTAGCATGTCTAAGGCCTGTGGTGGGCAGAGCTGAGACACAGGCTCTGTCCTGTGCTTTGCAAACTTGCCCACAACCAACACCATCCTGCCAGCCCTCCCACCCCCACCCCTCAACCTGCCCTCTGCACCCTCTCCCAGGTGCTGGGCAATACCCCTCCTTCCAGAAAGAATGGAAACTCACTCACAATGAGAGGTCATTTCCTGACAACTGCTTCAGGTTAGATCATGTGTGAAAAAATGCTTTCTAACCCATAAAGCAATATATTCTAGCATTTTAACTAGCACTAAAGCTTATTGACAGTTTCTAAATGGAATGTTCTACCATTTGGACATTAGAAAGCCATGGAGAGGCTATGGTGGTGGCAGGCACTGAAGTGTTCCCTTCTTCCTACACTAAGAAGAGGAGGAAAAAAAGAAAAACATGAGAATCTCTGATAACTTTTAAATGGCATTTATCAAGTCTGTGCCAAGAATGTCTTCCCAAAAAGGAAACAAAGGAATGAGGGGCTTGAGGTCCCTACGTGGGACAGTGGCAGGAATAGGTGACAGTGCCAGTCTCATGAGCAGAAGCATGGCTGCTGCAGGACAGGGGCGACTTTCACTGAGTCCAGGGTCTTTCTAAAATAATTTTATTAGAAAGAAAGAATTTCCAACGAATGGGCTTCTCCCACTTTGGGCATCTGTTACAGAGGGACCAGGGGAAGAATGCCATCTGAATGGCAATGTCCAGGCGCAGGACCCCTGCCTCAGCTGTCAATCCACCCAGGAAAAGAGGAAGCCCGATGCCTGCTTCCAGGGGCTGCGCCTGCCACCTAGTGGTCAGTTGGCACAGGAGCCAGCTGGCAGATTTCCCCTGCTCTGGGCTGGGAACCCTGTTAATAAGGAGCATATACTGGGCATTTATTATGGGGCTGGCACTGTCAAAATTGTCACCACACGGGCTTATTAACCCTTTCAACAACACTACAATTAGGGGCATTAGTATCCTCTTCATTTTACAAACGAAGAAAGTGAGGTCCTAACACGGAAAAATCACTGCCCATGATCAGACAGTAGGAAAAGCCAAAGATGTGCCCCTTAATTATCCAGTTCCTATGCCCGCTTCATTCCGACATGCAGCTGCCACAAAGTCAGAGTTTTGCCCCAGATAAGTAAGAATCCTACCACGGCAGCTGCTGCTGAGCCGAGAGCCCTGCCCAGAGAAGGAGCCCCATTAATGTGGGTGAATGGTCCCAAGATGTGGCTCAGGAAATGGCGCCAAGTACATCAGGGCCCATACACAGGGAGAGACAAGGTCACTATTCAGTGTCATTCAGCAGGGCCCATCTCCCACAGGAGCAGGATGGGGCACAGGGCTGCACCTCACATTCAGGAAGGCCTTTAAAGGCAGAGCTTGGCCACTGTTGCCAAGTGAGGTAATAACACAGTGCTAGCAACCCACAGACAGGAAGGAAGCCAAGCACGGTACATCTCCAGCTTGGGTCCCATTACTGAATCACAAAACCTTATACAAGTAAAGTCCATAATGATCTTATGATAACTACGTCTAGCATAAAATGCTATCACTTTTTTGTATTAAAACCACTGAATTGTTAAGGATAAATATTTTAAATTATTGGACTTTGTTAGTTCTTTATTTTGGGTCCCTCTGCTCCCAGAATATGGGTCTCTTCAGCTTCTGAGTGGACTGCCACTGCAATTGCTACAAAGTTTGTTCTTTTTGTCACAGAGTTAAGAGGGACCCGTGGCTGTGAGCATCAGCAGTCACAGTGTGAACATGGCCTCATTCTGTGCCTGGATAAAGCACCAAGGGCGACCAGTGGAAGAGGTTCTGCACCCCCTCCCGACCCCTCCCAGCCTCCTGCACACCAAGTGGAGACAAAGAGAAAGAGCGAGTCACGGAGAAGAAATAAGAAATGTTGCCAGCAAGATTCCTTTAAGTGGTGAGAGCGATAGATGTAGGATGGGCCCTGTGAAGTTTTCTACTTTGTGAATTATTTCCAGATTCTAACACATTGGCAAAGGTCATAACAATAAAATGCTCACTCTGCAGAGGACATAAGAGATGTTTCAAGTCTCCCCTCCGCTGCTCCGTGCCAGTGAGAATCACTCTTGCACGTACAAGTCATGAGAACTCAATCTACGTTAGGTGCGATAAGCCATTGCACTTATCATTCTAATAAATGGTAACTGGAAAAATTATATATTTTTTTTCCATAGCGTGTCTCGAAGTCTTTTTTTCCTTTCTTGATGCAGGTTAAAGGCCCCTTTATAGAAGAACCATGATAGAAACTTGGAATGCAACTTCCTTCTGGGAAGGAAGCTCTGGACCCAGTTCCCTGCCCAAGCTCCTGCAGCTCCCCAGGACTCACAGGTTGGCCAGGCCTGCCTTGCGCACGGCCGAGGAGATGGCTTTGATGGCCGTGAGCATGGAGTTCAGCAGCTGCGTGAGCTCCCCAGTCCCTTTGGCCTGGCGCCCTTTTTCCATGACGTAGTGGGTCAGGGTGAGCATGTCCGTTTTGAAGGGGCTTCTGTCTGACATTGTGGCTGGTAATGCTTCAAATCCTCCTTTTCACCCTGCAGGAACTTTGTTTCTCTCCAAAGGCTGCAGCTCCACAGTGAGGAAGCTGATAAGCAACCTGTGCTGGACCTGGAGCTTTAAGGAAAAAGGCCCCAGCCCACGTGACTGCAACAACTGGCCGAGCATTCACGGAAATCCCTTTGGCCTCGAGGCTGGTGGCAGCAGCCAAAGCGCCCCGAGCAAGCTCTAAATAGAAGTGGGCGGAGCCTGCTTCCTCTCCGTGGGCTCCCCAATCTAACCCCTTAGGAACAGGTGGGAGGTGAAAATTCCAGCTGATGATAAAAAATGACCCATAAAACTGTCCTATTCAAGGACATCTATCCGCGGCAGGACCAACTCTCCCGCGGTTACAGGTGGCAGATGACAAATATCTTATCTGGGGCATAGGTCACAGTACAGTAATGGTGATCATGGAGTCTCCTTAGCCAGAGTTCTTTCAAATGAGTTTGAAAAAAATGCTTTTTATTTCCAGAAAGTGTGTATGACTGGTAGATATCCATAGCAAATATCCAAATCTGGAAGAAAACAATTATATTCCTCTTATAAGACCTGGTGCCAGTGTTAGTTTATCAAGTTCTCTGGATTTATACTTTTATAACAACAATAATACTTGCTTATTAAAAAGGAAACACTGAGGAAGTGTATAAAGAAAACACTGAAGTCTGCCCCACTGGCCCATCCCCCCATCCCGCCCCATAGAAATCGCTGCTGTCAGAGCTGGGGCAGTCTGTGCAGCCAACAGGCATGGGCGGGGGTCTGCGTGTGGTGATCAGAGCACTTCCTCTAGGGGAGACAGACCTGGCTTTGAGTCCCAAGCTAGTTTTCTGCTAGTTGTAGGACTTGGGAAAGCTACTGACCCCTTGAATCCTCAGTTTCCTCTCTCCTAAGTGTGGGTAACATGAAACCTCCTCCCTGTAGAGTGGCTGTGAGGATTCAAGGTGATAAGAGGACCTGGGACATAGGAAGCACTCAATACTTTGTCAGCTGCCGTTATCCTTGCAGTTTTTCAATGTACCCATATTAGTAAAGTGTGTAATTCCATTCTACAAAGCAGTAGAATACGCACATGGCCCTGCACTTTGACTCTTCCCCTGACAGTCATCTCAGCCAGGACGTGCAGCTGCAAGCAGCAGACAACACAGTGTGGCCTGTCCACGTGGGCTATTTAACTCACGGACCGTGAGTTCACAAGGTGGCGGCTGCTGGCCTTTGTTCAGCTGTTCAGAAGGTCCATGGGGACCCCTCTGTCTCTTTTCTGTCATCCTTGGTCTGCTGGCTTTTGCCCCGTGCTTGTTATCTCATGGGCACGAAAGGGCCACCACAGCTCTGAACATCTAGACCACACTGAAGACCCAGAGAGGGCAGAAAGGGCAGCTCCAACCAAGTCAGTTCTCTCCTGTTAGGAAAGAGAGATTTCCCCAGAAGCCATCCTCCACCCAGTGGACTTCCACTTCCTCGGCAGTGGCCAGGTCTGTGTTAGACGCTGCTGTTGTGTCACCTACTCTAAAGTGTCCACCACAGCAAAACGGCTTGGAAATGCATCCAGGGCGGTATACAGAGACCGCATTCCAATGCATGAGCATTCAGATTATTTTGGAAAAGTTTGCTGTTCAGACAATGCCGCGTCCTTATGTCTGTGCATGTGCTGGAGCGAATGCCTCAGTGGGGTACAGCCCAGGAGAACCACTGTGCCAGCATTTGGATTTCGTTATCACTGGGATCAAACCCAGAAAACTCTTTTTCCCTTTCCCAGCAGCTTCTGAGACTTGTGAGGACTGCACAGTGCAACTTGCTTTGACCTAATCTACATGTTGCCATTAATAAATAGGTTTTGTCTTCCATGTGGAGCAACCGACGGTGATTTCTCTGACATAATTACAGAAAGAGCAACAGCTTGGTCTTCAGAGGTCTGGGCCAGTGGATGGCTGCAGGATGAAGAGAGCAGCCCGGGTGGCTGGTTTTCAGGTTTCCTTTGAAGTCTAACATTGCCATCTGATCAAGAGGGTTTCTCATGTGACGGTGCAAAGCGATGCCCCTCAAAATGAACCGTCGCATCTACCTTAGGGAGATGAAAATGTGTGTTCACACAAAAACCCACACGTCAGTATCGCTAGCAGCTCAGGAACTGCAGACACCCAAATGCTCCTCAACATGAATGGCACATCCTTGAAATGGACACTATTCAGCAATGAAAAGAAACAACCTATTGTTACTCGAATCTCTAAAGCATTATGCTGAGTGAAAGAAGCCAGGCTCAAGACTACATACTGTATGGTTCCATTTATATGATATTCTCAAAAAGACAAAATTATGGTGAGAGAGAACGACTCCGTGGTTGCCAGGGGACAGGAGTTTGGGGAGGGGATAGGACAAGGGAGTTTTGTTCATGACAGAACAGTTCTGTGTCCTGATTATGGTCATGGCTGCTTGAATCCATACATGTGTTAAAATTCACAGAACTGTACACTTTTTTAAAAGTCGATTTTACTGTAAAATGAAATACAAAGTGGATCATGGGCAGTCTGCAAACTGGTCTAACAAGGAAAGCAGAAAAATTGAGAGTAGTTAGAAATTTCTACAGCAATTTTGCTATGTCATATTTGTTCTGATTACATTTATTAAAATGCCATTTAAATTTAACAATAAAATGTCAATTAAATTTAACAATAACATGTAATTTAAATATAAATAAAATTACAATTTAACACTAAATAATTGGGGCTTGTATTTTGCATATATTTATTTTTTAATTTCATTTTTCCAGTAATTTTTTTACCATTTTAACCATTTGCAAGTGTACAGTTCCTGTCATTAGGTACTTTCACGTGGCTGTACAACCACCACTACCACCCCTCTCCAGAACTTCATCCTTCCAGACTGAAATTCTGTACCCATTGAACAGTAACTTCACATTCCCCTGTTCCCCAGCACGTAGTCCCTGGCAACCACCATTCTGCTTTGTCTCTATGGATTGACTTTTCTAGGTACCTCACACAAGTGGAATCATACAATATTTGTCCCTCTGTGACTGGCTTATTCCGCTCAACGTAGTGTCCTCCAGGTTCTTCCATGCTGTAGAATGTGTCAGAATTCCCTCCCTCTTTAAGGCTCAATAACATTGCATTGTGTGCATATAGCATGTTTGTTCATCCATCCGTGGTCACTTGGCTGCTATTGTGAATAACGCTGCTGTGATCATGGGGAACAAACATCTGTTCAAATCCCTGCTTTCAGGTCTTTGGGGCATGTGCTCAGAGGCAGAATTGCTGGATCATGTGGTAATTCTATGTTTAATTTCTTGAGGAAGTGCTATAATATTTTCCATGGCAGCTGCACCATTTCACATCCCCACCAGCAGTTAATAAGGGTTCTAATGTCTCCCCATCCTCACCAATGTTATTTTCTGGCTTTTTAAAAAATTTTGTTTGGTTTGCTTTGCTTTTTGTTTGGCTGGTTGGCCTTTGTTTTTTGTTTGTTTGCTTGCTGTCTTCTAGAGACCAGGACTGTTCCTTGTTTGTTTTTGTTTTTTGTAATAGCCATCCTAATGGGGATGACATTGTATCTCATTATGGCTTAGAGTTGCATTTCCCTAATGATTAGCAATGTTGAGCATCTTTTCCTGGTTTATTGGCCATTCCAGTAATTCTTTTCATTATGTTTTATAATTGTATCTGTTCACAACAGATTGGAAGTGAAAGAAACAAACAAACAAACCAGTGCTTCAGCACAGATAGCCAGAGAGGCGCTGGCTGCCGAGCACCGTGTGGATGCCAAGAACGAGCAGAAGGCTGGATAACCTGGGGATCAGCAGTGAGAAGTACTGGCTAGTACTTCATTTATAAGCACTCAACTCCCGCCCCGTACAGGGACCCGAGGGACGGCCTGCTATTTCTGCCACCATCTAGCCCAGATCAACGGTGGGAGCAGTAGTCACACCCCTTTGCAGCCACATTTAAATGTGAGAAGTTTGAGTTATCCACATGGCCTGAAATTGCAGCTGGTGACCTTTCAGCAAATGCCAGAGTTCTTTCAGGGCACATGGCAGGGTGGAAGCTCACAGAGCAGCTCTGGCGAAAGCCTGGAGGAAGGGAGAACAGGCTCTCCCTCGGTTATTTCAGGGCCACTGATACATCAGTGACCACAAAGCTACTTGTGGCCTTGCTCCACTTGGAAGATCCTCACAGGCCTGAATCTGAGTCCATGAAGAGTCACGGACCCTCGGAACAGTTACGGCAGTCTTGCTCATAGAGCAGGGCCCTCCACCGGAAGACTAGGGTCTAGAGTGTGACTCTAGAGTATTTACAGAGGGACCATTCATTCTTTGTTAGCAAAACTCTGCTGAGATGCTTTACAGGCACTGTCTCATGTAATCCCCATGTACACTTTTTCACGAAACCTCAGCATCCTGCGCATAGCATGGCAGACGTCTTTGGGTATCTACTCAGCCCATGATTTTCATCTTGGAGCAAAGTGCACCCCACCTGTAAGAGGAAAACTCAGGCCAGGTTTGTCTCTTATGACCCTGGTCTCTGGCTGCAGCTGATTGGCCCAGAGGTACACACTTGACACGAGCTGAGCCAATCAGATTTCTTCTCCTGGGCACTTGGGAGAGACACCCACCCATCGGCCGACAGCGTTGCAACCAGGAGGATGTGCCATGGGGTGAGATAAGCGACAGCTACTGTCAGATGCCCTGAATCTTTCCAACAAGTTTCCTTTCTGATTTAGCCTGATCGAGTGGCTTTCTGCTACTTACAGTGAAAACAGCCGTGACTACAACAATACATATTATAATTAACATTTTGCAAATGAAGAAACTGAGGCTTAGAGGGGTTTAAATTGTGGCCCAGCTGAGTTTTAGTCAGGCTAGCCTAGGTTATGTTGCAGTAACAAATGAGCCCGAAATCCCAGTAGCTTAGACAGTGAAGACTTATTTCTCCTTCACATCGCAGATTGATAAATCCAGGGTGGTGGCTCAGGCATCCAGGCTGCTGCCACACTGTGAGCTATCACTGAGATGCCCAGCTTCCGAGATGGCATGAAAGGGAAGAAGGGGGTGAGGACTGTGTCAGCCGAGAAGTAGCAGGCATCATTTCCACCCCCCGCTTGTGTGCAAGGCAGGCTGGGAGAGGTTTGGTGAGCACCCGGCTGGTCTCCACCAGGCTCACACATCTGGTAAGTGGCAGAGGCAGGGCTTGACTCAGGGCACCCTGACACCAGGGTGAGTCATCTCATCAGCACTGTTGCCACGTGCCTTCTCTGCAGCTCCCTGGGACTCCCGATGGGCAAAGGAGCGGCGCTCTCCACTCTGCCATCTCCGCCTGTGCAGGCCATGGGCAGCACCTGCATCTCAGCAGCAGCACCTCAGTACTTCAGGGAAACCAAAGGCAGCATCTCAGTGACAGGGCAGAGCTTGGCCCAGCTGAGTTTTAGTCAGGCTAGCCTAGGTTACGTTGCAGTAACAAATGAGCCCGAAATCCCAGTAGCTTAGACAGTGAAGACTTATTTCTCCTTCACATCACAGATTGATAAATCCAGGGTGGTGGCTCAGGCATCCAGGCTGCAGCCACACTGTGAGCTATCATTGAGATGCCCAGCTTCTGAGATGGCATGAAAGGGAAGAAGGGGGTGAGGACTGTGTCAGCCGAGAAGTAGCGGGCATCATTTCCACCCCCTGCTTGGATGCAAGGCAGGCTGGGAGAGGTTTGGTGAGCACCTGGCTGGTCTCCACCAGGCTCACACATCTGGTAAGTGGCAGAGGCAGGGCTTGACTCAGGGCACCCTGATGCCATGGTGAGTCATCTCATCAGCCCTGTTGCCACGTGCCTTCTCTGCAGCTCCCTGGGACTCCCAAAGGGCAAAGGAGCAGCGCTCTCCACTCTGCCATCTCCACCTGTGCAGGCCACGGGCAGCACCTGCATCTCAGCAGCAGCACCTCAGTACTTCAGGGAAACCAAAGGCAGCATCTCAGTGACAGGGCAGAGCCGTTTTGAGTTTGATCCTTCAATTCCCAGAATCGTGTAGTAGGCAGCCTGTGGGTGCCAGCCTCTGTGTGATGAGCTCAGCCAGTGAAGGAAGAGATGTTCTCTGGGCTCTTTCACATGAGGGACCCTAAATCATATCCCTTGGGATATACAATTAGAAAACATTTCTAGGGCTGCCACAACAAATGACCACAAACCGTGTGGCTTAAAACAACAGAAATTTATTCTCTCATAATTCTGGGGACAGAAGTCAGAAATCAAGGTGCCAGCCGGGCCACACTCCCTCCGGAGGCTCTAAGGGAGAATCCTTCCTTCCTTTTCCAGCTTCTGGTGACATTCCTTGTTTTCCTCGGCTTGTGGCCACCTCACTCTAATCTCTGCCTCCAGCTTCACATTGCCTTTGGCTCTGTGTATCTCTTATAAGGATACTTGCCATTATTTTTAGGACCCACCCAGATAATCTAGGATGATCTCATCTCAGGATTCTTAATTTAATTACTTCTGCAAAGACCCTTTTTCCAAATAAGGTGACATTCACAGGTCCCATGGGTTTGGACATGGACATGTCTTTTGGGGGGGAGTGGGGGACAGCATTCAACCCACTACAAGCATCTTGAAATTATTCCCAGTTCTGAAGTTGGGACTGGGCACAGTTACTCTAGGGACCTGGGAACCAGTGACTCTTGAGTGCAGCTTCTGTGTCCATCTGGTCCTGGTGATCCATCAGATGCCCAGTGGCACAGACTGTGTCTAACCTGCCACAGTGGCAAGGCCAGGACAGATGGGTGTTTCGTGTCAAGCTGGAGGGATACTTTCTTTGAAGGATGGTTTCTTTGTTTTTGGCAAAGGACACAAAGCAACAAGAAAACCATTGTAGAGAAACTTCTCTGCCAATTTGCTTTAAAATGCTTAGAATTTAGGCTTAAGGCCAAGTAAGGCCTTAACTTGGAAGGTGAGGGGTGTCTTAGTCCATTTCTGTTGCTTATAATGAAATACCTGGAACTGGATAATTTGTAAGAGAACAATATTTATTGCTTACAGTTTCAGAGACTGGGAAGTCCAAAGTCCAGGGAACACATCTGGTGAAGGTCTTGGTGGTGATGACAGTGATCCCAGGGGTCTCACATGGCAGAAAATTGCAGAGCAGAGAGATATCTCCTCATGTGCTCTCCTTTTGAAGCCCTCAGAACCACGCCCCTAACCATCATTATTAATCCATTCACTACTGCAGGGTCCTACAATCCAATCACCTCTTCAAGACCCCACCTTTCAATTACCATAATAGGACTTCCCAGCCTCTTTACAGTGTCACCATGGGGACTAAGTTTTGGGAAACACCAATCCACAGCAAGGGGTAAGGCTACAGAACCTCTCAGAGCAAAAATCAGACCTGTGGGTGGGAAGGGGGAGGCATGGGGCCTCTTTATAAATCCTGCTAATGCTCACACTGAGAAACCCAGTAGAAAATCTCCAGCAGCCAAGTATGTGAGTGGTTGGCAGGTGCTTTCCTTTGTGCAGGGAACCACTTGTGTCTTGATAGGAATTGAAAGGGTCTCCCATTCTAGGGGCAGTGTGACAACATGGAGCCTGAGTTCCTGAGAGTCTCTACAGGACACTCAGCAGATGTGACCCCATGACCCTCGTTTGTCCAAGGACAGCATTCAAGGGTCTCCAAGGTCAAATCCAACTCTGAGTTTCCAAGAATCATCAAAGGAGAATCAACGTTTGTGCTGCTGTTTCTCTGGGTCTGTCTGTGTTTGTGTCTCTCTCTCGAAGAAAGCAACAAGGACGGACCGTGTGCAGTAGACCGCAAACAAACATCAGTTGAAAGCACTTAAATGACCCAATAGCTCAATGGAAAGACACCACACACAACACACAAACAAAGCAGAGGGAAGGCCTCTTGATGTTTTGCTCGTAATAACTTCGTATAGCATACATTATACGAAGTTATACGAATACAACAAAAATTTTACCATTTTATTGTTGATATTTTGTTTCAATTGAGACTATTGTTAAAAATTCTACCATATATAATGCTGTACATTTCTCATGGTGCATATGTGCATGCATTTTTAAAGAGTATTTACATAAGACTGTAGAATTGGTGATGTCAATATTTAATTTAGATAACCCAAAAATGTCTTCAAGAATGTATGTAATAAATACATGCTCCCAACAGCAATGAACAAGAGTTCACATCACTCTTTATTTTTGTCAAGATTGTAATCTATCAATCTATCGATTTATCTATCTATATATCTAATCTATCATCTATCTATGTACTTTAAAATTAGTTCATCGAGGGGGGAATGAAGTGATGCATTGCTGTCATTTGAATTTTTATTTCCTGGCTTATTAACGTGAATACATTTTTATATCTTTCCTGGCCTTTTTTATAACCTCCTCTGTAGTGTGTCTCTTCAAATCTCTTGCCCAGTCTTATATTGTGATGTCTACATTTTTTATTGGTTTGAAGAAGTTTTAATATACTTTCTAGATTTGAATTCTTATTAGGTTACATATATTGCAAATAATTTCTTTCACTCAGTGACATGATTTTTGTAAACCTTCATTTGTGACACAGGTAGTTACAGCCACATACAGGAGGCCACGAGGTCATACCCAGTGCCACCATTGACTCTGCCATTTCTAGGAGGCATAGCAGCCTCGTTCAGGCTAGTTCTGCACAGCCAGACCTCAGCAGGAAAACACACAGGGAAAGTGACACGTTAACTTGGAGTTCAGTGGACAGATCGCCTGGGTTCAAATCCAGCTCTGCCGCTCATTGGCTGAAGACCTGGGGAAGATTATTTCACCTCTCTGTCCTCCATTTCATCATCTATAAAACAGATTA
>NW_007740210.1:2565-4943 GCF_000696425.1 Galeopterus variegatus | reverse complement strand
GTGTGTGTGTGTGTGTGTGTGTGTGTGTGTGTGTGTGTGTGTGTTGTACACTCACTTTAAAATCTAGAGCTCAAGAAAGGCCACAGGTGTTACTTGACATCTGATAGAACTTGCCATGGTCTTGGACTTCTGGGCCAGAAAGAAACAGGATTAGCTAAGGGAGGAACAGTTTAAGCTCTGTAAGAACTTACTGAGAAACACAATTGCTTGCAACAAATTGTATTTGTTTAAATCTTGTTCTTTTTTTTTTTTTTTTTGTCTTTTTTCCCGTGTCCGGCAATGGATCGCAACCCTCAGTGTCGCCCCCGTACCGGACCGGGACAGGCAACGGGATCGCAACCCTCGGCATTGCTCCCACGCCTCGCTCAGCCAGTGAGCGGGAACCAGTCTGTACGTGGGATCCGAACCCTCGGCGGGAGCGCCGCCGCACTTCCCAAGCGGCGCACTGTAGCAGTGCGCCACCGGGCCGGCCCTAAATCTTGTTCTTATGATGAATCTTTTTCCTTATAGCAAGTAGACCTTTGGAATTATTAAGCTTTGTGAGTTCAACAAAGTGTTACGCTTTTATAGAAAAGTCACCATTGAGTAACAATGTAAACCTTCGTGACACAGGTAGTTACAGCCACATACAGGAGGCCACGAGGTCATACCCAGTGCCACCATTGACTCTGCCATTTCTAGGAGGCATAGCAGCCTCGTTCAGGCTAGTTCTGCACAGCCAGACCTCAGCAGGACAACACACAGGGAAAGTAACACGTTAACTTGGAGTTCAGTGGACAGATCGCCTGGGTTCAAATCCAGCTCTGCCGCTCATTGGCTGGAGACCTGGGGAAGATTATTTCACCTCTCTGTCCTCCATTTCGTCATCTATAAAACAGATTATTCACAGTATATTGATTCATAAGATTGTTGTGAAGATTAAGTGAATTCTCTAATGCTATGTGCATTAGCTGTTATTATCTCATCGCTATTATTATTTGACATAATGCAATGACAACTTTTTTTTAAAAGGAATAATATGTTTATTTCTCCTCCATCCACTCAAAATATATCTTGCCCACTAGTGCCATTATCAAGACAGCATTTTTGGTAGGTAGCACCAGGCATTACACAGCATTTGATGGTGAAAAAGATCCATGCTTTTCATGTCTGCTGTCTGAGGGGGGTAGCGCCACGTGAGATACAAGGCATTTCTTTTGGTCATGGGCAAGGCCAGCTCCTCACTTGGCAGAGTGCTTCTTACATATCTCCAGGAACTCGTTCACGTCATCAGGGGACCCCAAGATGACTGGTGCCCTCTGGTGAATATCAGTGGGAATGATGTCTAATATAGCCTCCTTCCCGGTGGTAGCCAATCCCCCCGCCTTCTCCATGACGAAGGCCATTGGGTTACATTCGTACAGTAGTCTCAGCTGGAAGACAAGACCAAGAGCGGTGTCATCATACCAGAGGGGACTTGATCTATACAGCACAACAGTGCAGAGCTGGTGGGAGTTTCCCAGGTAACCGATGCTCCCTTCTTCCTTCTGTGAGGCTGCAGAAGTTCCCTCCCACCCCAGACTGCCTCTGAGACAAAACCCTCAACCATTTGGTTAAATTAAATCATTCATCGGACAGAGCCAGCAACAGATTACCTGATGCAAATGTGAGACAGACCACCTGGGTTCAGGACCAAATGACATTTTGGCAGAACTGATGGTTCCCTTCTCTTTATAGCACAGAAACTGGACTGAATGAGTGATTCTGCATATGTTTTGGATGGAGCTTTGCCTATTCTAAAAGCATTAAAAATTCCACGGTAGTGCCTGGCTGCAGACATCTGGAAAGCAGACTGGCTCCTCCAAACAGTGTAATATTGTTTGCAACTCTATGCATTCCTTTCACAATTCTCCTAAGGCTCAAGGGCTGAGATTCAGTATATTATACATCTTGGCATTTACTATTAAATATTAACTTTTTTATTGTATGCATTTTCATGCAGTCTGCTTACTGAAAAGACAGCTTTTTGCAGGTGTTTCCTGACTCTATTTCCATCTAGGTGTCGTGGCCAGAGATGAAACACTGAAAAAAGGAGGAGCCTCACTATTTGCATTAAGGAACAGTTTTTTAAGGCCTTGGAGAAAAGTGCTGTCAAGCAGACTGATCACATAGACTGAGATGCCTGAAGTGGACACAACGCTGGTGTTTTAAGTAAATAAGAATGTCTTCAGCAAACTGGACACCACAAGCCCCGTACAGAGATCTGAATGTATCCAAAATATACAGATTTCTAACTGTCTTAAGAGGATTATTGTTCCTATTCCTTCTCCCACAAACATTTAAAGAAAAAAAAAAAAGGCAACCTGTCCATTGGGAAAAGTAAAGGGGACACAATGCTT
>NW_007740210.1:0-822 GCF_000696425.1 Galeopterus variegatus | reverse complement strand
GTGTGCGGGGCTGGGGTGCAGCAGGGGAGGCCAGGTGGGAAAGGAGAGATGAGTGAGCTGGGGGAGAGCCTGGCGCCAGCCCTGCGGGCCCTGAACGTCATGCTGACAACGTCTGGGCTTCGTCTTCAGAAAACCGCAGCCATCGGTGGCTTTTAAGCAAGGGTGTGACAAAATCAGATACTCCCACACAGAGCCAGTTCTACAATCAGCCATTTCTTCCATCCGTATTCTCTAATTTGTAACCTCTTTAGAGAGATACCAAGACGGACACTCTCATCTTGAGGCGACTGGTAGACCCTCATGGACGCAGGTCTGGAGGGACAGACACCCAGGCGGGAGAACCACAGTTGCACCACCTGGGACCTTGGACCCCAGAAGGGAAAACATCTCATTGCCATGCTCTCATTCATCTGGTTAACTCCAGTTCTGACATCTCAGGGCAGGAACTCCAGTCCCCAGTCCCCAGGTAAGCAATCAGTCATGGGCTCTGCACACGTCAAAGTCCAGTCCACTTCCGTCCCTGCTTCCATCCACCTCCAGGGTGAATTGTGAATCCACAGGTCGTCACATAACTCACAAGTCCCAAGCGAGGTCNCCGTTGGGGCTCTTCTTGTTAGCGGGGTACAGGAAGATCCCTCCGTAGACGAGGGTGCGGTGAACATCGGCCACCATGGAGCCCACATACCGGGCGCCGTAGGGGGCTGCATTATTCTGCAAGGTCAAGACCAGCAATAATTAGGGTTGCAGAAAATAGACAGAGTCCCCTTCGTGTCCGCTGTGCCTTTCCGACTCCACAGTCATTTACTAAGCACCTATGAGGTG
>NW_007740209.1:30793-31364 GCF_000696425.1 Galeopterus variegatus | reverse complement strand
GGCTGGTCATAAAGCCTATGTTGATAATCAAAGCTTTCTACTTGGTCTACCCAGAAGTCCAGTATTTTCCTATATACAGCTCATGTTCTCCTTCCATCTTTAAAGCAAACAATGATTGACTGAATATTTCTCACTTCACATTACTGTAACTGACTCTTCTGCCACCCTCTTTCACTTATAATGACACTTGTGATTACATTAAACCCACCCAGATAATGCAGAATAATCTACCCATCACAAGGTTGGCTAATTAGCAGATTTTGTTTTATGTGCTACCTTAATTCTACCTTGCCGAGTAACATAACATATTCACAGTTTCCAAGGATTAGACTATTCTGCCTACCACCGTATCTGTAAATGTCAACAAAACTGTTGAGCAGAATTGAGTGGTCTAAACTAATCTCTGGGCATTTTACAACAAAAAAAGATCATAATATACTTTGAATTTTGAAAACTTCATCTGACTTCCCTTCATGCTTCTTGAAATAAACATTGTCACTTGCTAGTGTTAGTTTCGGTTGCTATAGCAAGATGCACTCAGAAACCTGCTAGCATGAGCATCTTCAGCTGG
>NW_007740209.1:27711-28492 GCF_000696425.1 Galeopterus variegatus | reverse complement strand
TCCATCGGTATTTTAAATTCTGCATCAATATTGCAAACCCAAAGGTGAGATTCTTCCATTGAGTTTTTTCTACTAAGCTTTGTAAGATAATAAATAACACTATATAATTGAATTTTTGAAATTTAGCCTAATCTTAAATGTAGATTTTTAGGTTAATCATGATATCGGTTTTCTTATGTACCACAACACAACTGCAGTAAGATTAAATTAATTTTAAATCAAAACTGTTTTTTGCATGTTTTGCATTTGGGTTTAACTACATATTTCTTCAAGAAGTATTTATTGAGCATATACTATATTTCAATCACTGTTTTGGTTATACACAGTGGATACAGCAGAGACACAATAGAAAGCTTCTTTCTAAACTTACCTTCTAACGGAGAAAACATGATATTCTCAGAGAAAAATTTTCTTCACATCTCAGTGATAGGAATAACTGTATTTTTCCTGTCATATAAGTAATAAATTTTTCTCACTGTTTTATGGAGGTATAAAAATAATACTATATAATATTATACAAGATTATAAAATGAAGGAATTCAAAGTGTGGTAAAAAATAGAGAATGAAAAGATCTCATTTCAGTGGTCAGTGAACTTATCTATGTGTTATAAACTCTTTAATACTTTGTTGACATACAATAGTCACAGACAGTATGCTAGTAAAATATTTTATAAGTAATACTCATCAGCATGGCTCAGGAAATGGACACTCAGACTCAAATAGTGAACCAAAGTAGATATTTATTCTAAAATAGTTTTGATTGTATATGAGTAAAAAGGT
>NW_007740209.1:24819-26133 GCF_000696425.1 Galeopterus variegatus | reverse complement strand
TCAATCAGACCATAACAGAGAAAGCTGTATGATATGAGAAGGGAGAAACAGATTTTATTTACTAGAATTAATATCTGCCTGCAGTCTAACATGTATCCTACAGGTGAGAATGATTTTATTGTTTCTCTTAATATAAATGTACAACAAATCCCTTACAGAGGTTTTACTCACACCTAAGTAAATTCTTCATAATGATTTAGTTTCATCATGTAATTAGAATGGGATTTAACATTAACATCCTAAAATTATATAATTAATTACATTCATCTTCAATTACAATTACTAATTGATACAAAGCCTCTGGCTTAACTCCTAAAGGTAATCAATTTTACAACAGGAATTTCGAACAGGTGGTTTTATCACTTTAGCTCCCTAGTTCATGCGTACTGGCTAATTAGACAAAATTTTGTTTTGTGAAACATCGCAAGAAAATATTACAAGGAAATTCACACGTAAATTTCCTCCCAAACTTATTAAATCGTATGATTTTCACCTGAATAAAGAAGGTTCCTTATTTGTTAGTTAATTCTTCCAATATTCTCAATTATGTTGTATCCCTAAGTCTTTCTCTAGTTCTTTTCTTGTACACTTTCTAGTAATGTAAGATATAATATCCTAGCCAAGTTCATCTATTTATTTTTCAGGTTTTTTCATGCCATCAGTGCCAACTATAGCTTGTTGCAATTTCACATGTGGTATAAATAAATTAAAAAGAAAAGTAAGACACAGAAATAAAATAGATTTCTCAGCATCCAAAGGTTTCAACCAATAATATAATTGAGCTTTAAATGTGGTAAGAAAATAGCATTATTTTTTTCTTTTGTAGCTTTTAAGTTCCTGGGTCACAGCATTTAAATTTGAGGGTACATAATAATCATTGCGTGCATTTCTTAAAATGCAGGTACCTGAACTCCACTCAGAGCATCTGATTCAGAGACCCATGGCCTGTGGAATACAATTATAGAAACATTGTCCCGGAGAACAGGAAGATATTGTTACAGGTACCAGGAATTGGTGGCCCTCATATAACTAAAAAAACCAAACAGACATAATTGATCTGACTTGTACTAGCTGTGGGCTTTTAATTTTCCTGTGAAATAAAAATATCACATCAGAGTGATGCAGCTTTTTAAACCTGTTGAAATGATAAATATTTTGAATGAAACTTGTATAAATTCCTATTAAGCCATTTTCAGTGTATTCTTTTAAAACATCCTCCCTAATTTAGCTCTTTTTCAGCAACCCAACTATCAATACAAAATGACAAGGTGTGAGAAAGAAACATTTACAAACAGGGATACGTAGGAAAATATT
>NW_007740209.1:23205-24696 GCF_000696425.1 Galeopterus variegatus | reverse complement strand
TTGTATAAATTATTAATAAGTTATTCTTTTGAAACATCCTCACTAATTTAGCTCTTTTTCAACAATCCAACTACCCATACAAAATGACAAGGTGTGAGAAAGAAACATTTACAAACAGGGATACGTAGGAAAATATTGGACTTCTGAAATCTGAACATTGCTTTCTTGTAGTGTTAGCTCACCCAAGAGATGTCAAAATAGATGACTACAGGCAGCTAGAACCCGGGCCACTGCCTCAGATCACACTCTTAGGTAAATAATAACAGCATGCACAGATAAATACAACCAAGCATACGCATAAGAAATATGTGAGTTTAATGGCATTCTAAATGTAAAAAAATGCATAGATAAGGGTAATTTTGGACCTAATCCTGATTCCTAAAATAGAAGCCAGAACCATGGACTCAAAATTAAATAACGCTTAAATATATGTACTCAACACTTGCTTAATGTTACAAATACTGGAGGTATTTTTAAAATATCCATTTTTTCTGCATTAATTTTAAATATCTCATCTATTGTAAAGAAAAACACATTTAGATATACACGTACATATGCATATACTTTATAAAAAATTTTTAAATATGTCAATATTATACATGTAATATATTAAAAGAGTACTACATGTATTATATGAGTATAGCAATATATTACATAAATTATTTAATATTATAATATTGCTATTAATATATATGTCTTTGTGTATGTGAGAATAAAAAGTTTCATTTACAACTCATTCGGATGCAAGTGACAGAAAACTGAAATCAAATTGCCTTAAAATAAAGCAATGTATTAGCTCATATAAATGAAAAGAAGGACTACAGTTATATTCAAGCAGAGACGTACTTAGTGTTGAAGCCAAGTACAAGATTTGGATTCCTTATATCTGTTGACTTGGCTTTCTTTACCTCGATGTATTTACTTTATTTTCAGCACTGTTTGAAAGTTTGATGGCTATAGGTGCTGCTTTTAGTATTGTAGGTTCAAATACAACAAGAATTATTACCAATGGCTATTCTAGCATTACATGTAGGATCTGAATTGTTTAACTTGCTCAGCCTGCTCCATGAACATAGACTGAGCCCCTCATTATGGACAGGGAAATGTCATTGGGTTGAAAAAAAAAAAATGCATCCTACGAGGGTACTTCAAAAAGTTCATGAAAAGATTTGTATTACCTTTTAATTGTATTTTTCCACAAATTTTTTGAAGTACCCCCAAAAGTCAATCATAATATAGGATTCTCAAGAAAGATTACTAGTTTCTTGGCAAATTTAAGCGAATGGATCATGCCTTTTAAAAATATAGAAAACTGAGAAAGAAAAAAAATGTTCAGAAGTGTTACTATAATTTCTATTACAGCAATTCTGAGTTTCAGGTTTGGTAGCATCAAGTGCTGATATTGAATAAAATGTTGGCTCTCTGATCTAGAGTTCTGAAGAAATGTATAAGCAAAAAATATAAATTTAAGAATCATCAGCATAAATTTTA
>NW_007740209.1:20680-22667 GCF_000696425.1 Galeopterus variegatus | reverse complement strand
TCTTCTAACTGCCTGAACCCATGAGTAATGCCAATGACCACACTTTCTCTGCTAACCAGCAATGGGTATGTAATTTGAATAAGATATAAATGTGTGTTGATATTTACAAATGTATAATCCTGCCAATCCTGGCCGAAACATGTTGTGCCTCAACCAGAAAGGGAAACATGAATTCAATGCAGCATGTAGAAAATAGTCTATAAAAACAAATCGAAAATTGAAACCTATCCGTTGAATTATTTATTAAAAGTGAAATTTTGGCAAATGTATATAGGTATATATAATGAAGTAACCAGTGGGATATTTAAATATTTTATTTTAAATATTAAATATTTATATATTTATATATGTATATGTGTGTGTGTGTGTGTGTGTGTGTGTGTGTGTGTATCATTGTTGTTACTTTGTTTATTCCTCTAGGAGATTGATAATAATTCTTGAAGTTATTAGAGAAAAACACACTAGTAATAGCTTGCAATCTGTAATCTTACTTTTATTACTTATATCGTGATCCATAAGGAAATTGCTTCTCTAATGGATAAAATCAAGTTAAATAATCACGGCAAACCTTTACCAACACCGAATAATCTGAAACGAACATTCCACTGCAATTAGCGTAAGTGGCCACTGGATGGCAGTACTATGCTATGCCTGTCAATTACTTATGGTTAGTAATGTCGTGTAGATAATTCAAAATTTAGAAGTCTATTCTTTTTAAAGAAAAACTTCAAACTAAAATATAAACAGTCATATTATCTTAAAAGTTATTTATGTTCAGTTAATCCAGCATTTAGGTCCATTTAAAACTTACCAAGATTTGTTTTCCATCTCCAACACTGAATTTTAAAGATTTTGAAAATACATATGGCAGTTCTTTTTTGCTTTGTTTAACATGACCATTTCAGGTTTTCTTTTATATTACAATCAGAATTAGTAAGACTGCTTTCCAAATTGAAACTATATCTCTGTTTCTTGTTATTTATCTATTGCATTACCAGATTAAGAGTAATGTAGAGCTTATAAACCGAGTATAATTTGACACTTCAAAATTATTGAAAAATAATAATATGGCCTTGAAATATTTATTATTTTGTTCTGTGAAATCGTCTGTGGACTTTTATGAATATATCAGTATATGAGTTTTTAAGTATAATGCATGATCAGTACAGAAGTGATGTCTTTTATGAAACTTATAGTGTTGAAAACAATGAAATTAAAGAATAGAGTAAAATATTGAGTTAAATAAATTAAATTGGAAATCTGTATACTAGGCATAGCTGTGTGTATTTTATTACATCACGTTATTCTTACTGGCAATGAAAATATATATTCTTCCTGGTTTTATCTAAGGTTTTGTACTCAACAATATTGAGTGGGTTAAATTAACATATGATGATGAAATAGGCATGTTGTAAATTATTTACCCTACTGGTGACTTAAGCTTAATGTGATTAGTTTCTCTTAAATTTTCTTGGAGAAAATTCTGCTTATTAATTTTTGGATGCACAGGTTATAAATTATTTTATCTGCATATTCCTTTCCTTAAATATTTATTCAGTATATTTTATTAACTAGTCCTGTCAATGGACATCTACGTAAGAAAGTGAATAAATGTGCATACTAGCATAATATGATATGATACGAGGATGATACTAGTTTATTTAATAGCATTAAATAAAATCTTATTAAGCTTGCAGATTCAATAAAATTTTAGACAATTTTAATGTGTTAACTCAAGTTGTTACTTTGAATGATTCAAGTTTTTATTTACAAATTTTACTTTGAATATATGTTACTGTTATCTGATTAATACCACCTATGAAAATGCTCAATATTTATATCTACTGTTAAATTGATTTCACATGCAGATGAAAGTTTTGCAATAATTTGAGAAATCAGATGTAACACACACATCGCATGAAAGTGTTAAATTTGCTCCTTTTTTCCTTCTATGTCCAAGTTCACACTGTGTATGGGAAGTCACTTC
>NW_007740209.1:16460-19016 GCF_000696425.1 Galeopterus variegatus | reverse complement strand
CTGCAAAACTTAAAAATTGAATTAATTTGTTTCTTCTTTCATAGGGCCACAAGGTATTTTTATTTCCATTAAGACTTTAAGACTTATTTTATGATTCCCATATGATAGACTTTTTCCCTTTAATCATGATTTCTATGGAGAGCTTCGACTTGCCACGGTACCAAGTATGGCCCCAAATCTGTGACTTCCATTCCGTGACAAGTGTCCCCATTACCTGACTGATATAATATATTGAATACTAATTCCAGATTCCTAGATGAGAGAATCTGAGTGACCTAACTTGGATCAGACAGGATCCTTTATACAATAATCTATTGCTAGCATTTTAAACTTATATAAGATTTCTTCTTTCAATGTTATTCTATTACATAAGTTATTATTGCCCTACTTTTACAAATGATAAATAAAAAAATACAGAGCCCAAGTAATTTTTCAAAGTAGAGATAAGAACAGAATATAGGCAGTCTGGTTGTGTTGTTTCTTTTTTCTTTTTCACTTTTAATCTGTTTTATATATACTGTATATTTTTTTACATTTTCAGTAGAAAATAATACATGTTTATAGTAACAAGTGAAACTAAAATGAATAAAANTTTTTTTTTCTAAAATTGTGAGGGTCAGGAGAATACATTTATGGTTAATTTTGTTAGAAGAAAAACATTTCAACTGATAGTAAATAAGGAATCAAAAATTTTTGTGTATTTTGAAGCTTTTATTTTTGTTCAAAAATGGAACTTAAATTCCCATAAAATTTATAGAAAGCTATTAGGAAATCCTCTCAACAAATTCTACAATTTACTATTCAGCTCTTCACCGTGAATTATGTTTATTAAATCTCAACAGCGATATAGTGGAAAAGAAGATAAAAACATAAATAAGCCTACATTGTCATATTTAAACTAGGTCTTGTCAACATACATTGATGGGAAAAAATACATATTTTTAGTATACAATTATGTTTGAAAATTTGATTGCTAATGGATTTCTGTATTCATATCAAGGTCAGATGGGCAATTGTTTATAAGTAATCTGAAATCTCTAATAGCTTCTTCCAACAAGTTTTATAGCATCTATTTATGTTAGACATTTTGCCATTTTAAATGTTTCTCCCTCATAGTTTTTTTCCATAAGAGCAATGCAATACATATTTGTCAAATTTGCACTTGTTTTCAAAACCCTTCTTTATTTTACTGGAGAGCTTGCAATTAACCCACTTCTCCCTATTGAGAAGCATCTTTGTAATAACAGCTTTCCTGGCAGAGCTTTTGTTAGGCAGATTTTAAAATCAAGAGCCCATAAAGGTTGGAAAAAATCCAGTCATATGAAAGTTCAGCAAATCTCTTTCAAGGTCATATCCTTTAAGGTTATAGAGGATTTCTTCCTGTGAAAAGATTACTGTCATTTTCCACATTAAAAAAAAATATTTAAGACAAACATGGTTACCTGTTTTACCAAATGTTGGGAGAATGGCCGAGATTTTACTTCTTCCAATGAGTTGACAAGGAAGAGATTTTCTGCTCCCTTTGCCCCTTTGAAGCTTGGTGGTAGGAAGGGTGACACTTCTGTAAACTGCGCTACAGACTCATTCACGCAGCCAGGGCTGGCCAGCGATCCAGCTGCATGAAAGAGCTTAATAGTCAAAGGGCATGGTAATTCCCTCCATCTGCCTTTTCTTTCTTCTAAGGCAAAATCCTCACCTGGTGTTTTTGATTCATGTGTTCTAATTATGATGGCTGCCATCAGCAGCCCTGTGGGTGACACCGCAAACTCGCTGAGCCCACAGAGCATACCGAAGCTTGTTAAGCGACCATGTCAGCCTGATTTTAGGGCCCATTTTGCAGCTCTCCACGGGCCTATCTAAAAGCATCAGGAGTCTCAGTCTTGCAGGACAAGTGCATTGTCTTTCTAAATGTCTCTTCCTGATAAGCAAATTCAAATATGGTTCATTCACTGTGGCTTTGAAGGCACAGTAGGAAACTTGGCTTGCATGGTGGATACAACAAAATGCTTAATATTATCACTTGGTATAGAGCTAAAGAACTCAATTTCCAATTCCAAGATAAAAACCTTTGCTCCCCAGCTATGATCAAGAGTTTGAAATTTAAATCAGGAGTCTTGAAAGCTATTCTAACTCTCAAAAGGGCTGGCTTTCCCATACATACAAAGAAGAAAATGCTGTGCTTGCATTAGTATCTGAATCAGGAGCAGCTCACATCATTTTAGAAAATGTAATACTTGCCTCTTTCAGTTGGAATGCTGTTGAGTATTTTCAGTGTTTTCAGTTCATTTGTTTTATTGCATTTTCCATTATTTAGATTATGATTAGGGCTGGTCCTATAGTCCTTTTTTATTACTTTATATACCTCCTATTGTTTTAGTGTTTCCACACTAATAACACCTGGCAACATCTAAAAACATTCTGATTTATTTTAATGTAAGTACAAGAAAGAAGCATCAAAAATAAACTTAGCAGCACCCTTAACATTCACTCACCTTCTCTGTCATTATATTTTACATATCTTGAGTCACTGTTTTTATTTTTCCCCAGCTTTTTTGA
>NW_007740209.1:11270-15754 GCF_000696425.1 Galeopterus variegatus | reverse complement strand
CTCTGTCATTATATTTTACATATCTTGAGTCACTGTTTTTATTTTTCCCCAGCTTTTTTGAGGTATAATTGACAAATAAAGATTCAATATATTTATAATGTACTAAGTGAAGTTTTGAAATATGTGTACACTGTGAGAGGATTGCCACCATAAAGCGGATTAACATATCCTTCACCTCGCATAGTTATCTTTGTGTGTGTGCGTGTGGTGAGAACATTTAAGATCTACTCTCTTAGCAAGTCAAATATACTATAGAACGTTATTAACTATAGTCACAATGCTGTGTATTAGATCTCCAGAAACTTACTCATTCTGCATAACTGAAACTTCATACCGTTTGATGAGTATTTCCCCCAGGTCCTGGTAACCACCATTCTACTCTCTGCTTCTACAGAGTTTGACTTTTGTAGATTCCACTTNACATAGTGCTCGCTCAATTGTTGTTTTAGTTTTTGTTTTCTCCTGAAGATTTTAATCCCAATATTAATAAAATGATTTGATTTTTTTTTTCTAATTTATTCCCCTTTTGGGGATCAATACATATCAAAGATAACAAAGCACAACACCTATTAATATTAATCAATAAAGAAGAATAGAGAGCAACAGAGAAACATTTGGCAGTTGATTGTGAGGTCTCCAAAGAAGATGTACTGCTCTTTCCCACCCTGAGTTCCTGCCCCAGACCCTCAAAGGTTGTAATATGTTTGAACAAAATGACTGACAACTTCATGTATAGGCTTAAGATGGAAGGAAGGACCCTGCAGTGGTAAGCTAAAAGAGGAGAGATGGCTTTAGGGGAGAAAATAGAAAGACAGAGTCCAATGTCAGGGTTTATTTCCTCAAAAGGAAGTGAGCCTTGAAAGATGGTGCGAGAGTCTGTACTAAAGTATCCATGACTGATAAGAAGCTATTGAAATGCTGAACATCTAAAAGGGCAATTCATTCATTCCAGTCCTCTTCAAGCTCTGTAATGACATCTACATAAAGTTGTTTGATAATATGCCGTGTATCTCTTCTCTTTAACAACCAATATCCTAATATAACATATGCACCTATTTGTTTATTTTGTTATTTAAATTGTGGAAAGATGAGCTTTGGAGTGAATCAAAACTAAGCACTGAGTCAGTAAAAGTGATGAATTAGCTGGGCCATGGCCAGGTATTCTTCGTATGTGTGCAGCAAGACATAGAGGTTTCCAGATTTAGTTATCTTTCTAATCTGATGCTTTGGAAGTGATTAGAAGTCCTATGAGAAAAATGAGATCCGTACTGTTCTCAAAACACTTGTTACTCTTCACTTGTCTAGTGAAATAATAGGCATCTTCTGACATACTTTTCTTGTACTTGGAAGATAACATTTATAATTTAAAGAAAGTGGGGGACATTATTTTTTACTCATCTTATTAAATCAGGTGAGTTTGCCACATAATTTATACAATAGCCAGTGTCATTTAAGAGATAAAATACATCAAGCAATTTAGTAATCATATTATCAAAACAGTCAAAGTGGAGGTGGAGAATGATATTTGGAGATTAACCACGTGGATTTGGGACAAAGGTATTTAAAGTGTTTTGAAATCCTACATGGTTTCCACATTTTTTTTGCTACTTTTTTTTTTTCACTATTTAAGCTTTCCTTCCCATTTGTATTTCTAAGGGCCCAGTCACAAGCATCAAAACCAGAATTTAACCTTATTCATCATGACCAAGAAATGTGGGTCTGTTAAAAAAGTGGTCTGAGAACAGTCTGAATTCATATACATAGTAGCCTTAAATTTATAAAATTTCTGTTGGTAAATACTGTAGACTTCTTATAGCATACAGGGACTACTAACTTAAAACTACTTTACAAAGACCATCTTTTAAGTCCGTGAACATAATTTATACTGCTCCTTTTAAGATTTTGATTCAGAACCAAATTACATGGAGAGAGAGGGGGGAGCGTAGAACTTCCATCTTATGGACACGGATAGAACCCAGGTGCGCGGTTGTGGAACTAGTGACTGTCTCACTTACGTTCCTGTGAGGCGGGGGTAGCAGTACAGGTCCTGGCAGAGCTTGTGGAGCTCTGTATTCAGAAGAGACCCAAATAATTTGTCATGTTCTTATCCCCATCTTGTACCCAGATAAAAGGTGAAGGGAGGGATTTTAGTAAAGGGGAAAAAAAGGGGGGGAGAGAAGAGAATAGATACGTGGAAGCATTAGCAGTCTCTTTGTTAATTCATTTAAATTAACTACACACACACACACACACACACACACAGAGGATAGATTTATATACAGGAAGAAAGAAAACATTTCAACAGTTTCCGTGAGCCAAATCTACACACCACAAAGAATAAAAATGCATCACATAAGAGTGAATTTTTCAGTCTTTTGTTTTTCAGTGTAGTCTAGTGTCTTCTCGGTTTTCTGGGTTCATTATTTTCTGCTATGCTAAATAAGCAGATAATGCCTTCTGTTGTCTAAATTTGGAGATATTGTGATGTTAATTTGCTTGCAATAAATTCAACAAATTTCTAGAGCGAGTATGATTTTCAGTGAGCAAATGCTAAATATAATTATTGTTGCCATGATTAAGACTGATTCAGCATATACCCAGTTAGAGAAAGTAGCACTTTTTTGTTTTACTTTTTTTCCTTCTTTTTAAAATATCTTTACTAAAATGAATTATAATATTTCTAACAAATACTTCTATGATAAATATCCTCAATTTCCAAAAGGGAAGCCAAGATGTAATGTATTTATCTCTAAAGGGGTTATTAATTTAATTATATATATAAATATTGGGTTAGATAAATAGAATATTTGAAAACAAAATTAGAATTCAACCTTATCTCAATAAGTAAAATTTGGTTCAATAAATAAAATTGGCTACGAAACAGAAATTAGAGCTTAAGTGAAATAAACAACTGTAGCATTTACCATGGTAAAGGGCATAATATAAAAAACAAACTTCAAATGTTATCACATTACTGCAAAATACTATTTAAATGACACTGTATAAGAAGTAGTTATAAGAAATATTCTTAAAGATCTCACAGTTTTTGCTTAGGTATATGAGCACTCAAAGAAAGGTGTAATAATTAAATATATAAATTAAAATAAAGAATCTGCCATGAGATTGTACATGAATGCATTATTGTTTGTGTTAAAGATAACATAAAATCTCCAGATTAGATGTGGACATTAAGAATCTGCCATTATTTTCTTGGCTGTCACACTCCCTGTTCATGTTCTGTACACAGTGTGGCCTATGTGTGGTTCCTTAGACAGATCACAAATTTCACTAGTTTTTGGAATAAACACCGTCCCTTTCAGCCACCTGGTTAACTCACTCTGTCTTTAAGGACAGAGCAGTGTCTTACGATCCTTTTGGAGTCCTTCACTGCAAAAACCTTAGATCTTTCTCTGATTTCCTCATGGTCAGGAGTTAGAGGAATCTTCTCTATTTTCCTGGTGGCTGGTGACTTTTTCTATCACAGCATTTTTCATGGCATTATAATCTCTGGCTTATACTTATAAAATGTGTTAGAAAAATTGAAATGTGAAATAGCATTTTACACTAAAATTATGTCCTTCTCCACCCCCCGCTTTCATGAAGCAAGGAGGCTTTCCTGTGCTAAATTGCCCCTGGGCTTGATAATGTTTCTTCCCTAAAGATGAAGCCGGCTGAACGTACTCTGGGCTTTTTGTTTCTTTTTCTTTTTTCATTTTTCAAACTCCGCTGTTTTTCTTATTGGAATTCTTGTGGGGGGGTGGGGTGGAGGAGACCAGGGGAGGAAAGGTGGTTTCTGAACACTGGGAGGAGGTTGAAAGTCGTCCATATAAGCAGAAGCAGTATCTCTCTTGGGAGACAGCAACACCTCTGAGAAGGCGATTTTCAGATATACCTGGGGAGAATGAATCCCAGCCACAGCATCTCCTAGGTGGAGTGAATCTCAGGCTTAGGGCCTTTCAGACACCCAAGGTAGCCTTGCTCCTTGAATGACCTGGAGCAACAGAGCCTGAGGACCTCGGAGAGCTATGGGAATTGACATAACGTGTGACTCACCTGGAACCAGAATCTTCCCATAACAAGTGAGACCTCTCCTATCTATCATCTTCTTTGACTAACCTTGTAGAAAGAAATAAACAAAAAATAATTGGGATTTAATCTCTAGTCACCTCTGTTAGTTGAGATTCTGATTTTAGTTGATTTACACATTTATAGAACATCAAAATAAAATAAGAATCAACCTATATTTATACCAAATAATTGAATTCATTAATAGTTTATCTTATAAGAAGTTATTCAAGTCAGTTGTTAACATATCTGGTTGTTACCTTTCTCTGCTGTGAAATCCTTGAAGAAAGGCATCCTGTTTTCTCTTTATCTTCAGTAATCGTCATAATGCCTGACTTTTAGTGGGTGCTGTATCAGGTGAACCAATACAAGGCAGAATATGTCTTATGCATATTACACATTAATACTTCATCCTTGCC
>NW_007740209.1:9641-10270 GCF_000696425.1 Galeopterus variegatus | reverse complement strand
AAATCCTTGAAGAAAGGCATCCTTGAAGAAAGGCATCCTGTTTTCTCTTTATCTTCAGTAATCGTCATAATGCCTGACTTTTAGTGGGTGCTGTATCAGGTGAACCAATACAAGGCAGAATATGTCTTATGCATATTACACATTAATACTTCATCCTTGCCNATTGTTTTGAAATAAAGTCTTTATGCCTGCTAGTAAACAAATGTGGACTGGTTTATGCAGACAAATTTGATGGCAGTAAAAAAGCACATTATACAAAATTAATAAGCATCAAAAAGCAGGTTCTTTTTTTTTTAATGAATTCGGGAAACTTTTCTTTCCTCAGCAAGGCAGCAATCTAAGAGACAAACAAGATAATACCAGCAGAGGGATAGTGTGGGTGTCCAGGGCACAGACTTTCTTTTAGATAACACGGTTTTACAAAATTAAATTCCCTCTGAAATATACAAGGCTTTAAGATAAAATAATGTTATGCTGAATAAAAAGAAGTTTGAGGCCCAAAGCTCTTCCACATCTTCTAAATTTTTTATGAAGTCTAAGCATCTAAGGAGAATTATCTCTTTTATAGTTTATTAGACTAACTTCACATTCTCTGTTACCAGAATTAGAGCACAAACATATAGTATAGA
>NW_007740209.1:0-7989 GCF_000696425.1 Galeopterus variegatus | reverse complement strand
CAGCATCCATAAACTGTTTAACAAGTTACAAATCACTTGGGATTTCAGCTAAACCACATTTGAAACTACATTCAATTTAAGTTAAACTGATCATTGACATGCTTTAACCTTTCAATAGAAGGTAATTATTAGCATATATAAAAATATCTGGCATCATCATTAGAAGATTAAAAACCCTTCCAATAGAAATGTTCACATTTCCTTGAATCAGCAACTGTATCTTAGCATTTATTCTTAAAATTTTATGCACAACAATAAATAAAATGCTTCTTTATCAACTAAATTCAGAGCCAGTTAAGAGATACAGAAGTTCTCCTGTTGGAAAACAAAACGTTATTATTGAAAAATATTAAATAATTCATCAATCACCTTATTTTAAGTAATTTATGCTGTGGTGACAAAGGACTCCCAATGACAGCAATAAAATGGCTTGTTTTTTAATCACATTACATGCCCATTGTGGGTTGGCTGTGGCTCTGCTCCATATCTTCTTTATTTTGGGGTCTAGTATATAAACATAGCCCTGTTTGAACCCCTTCACCCACCCATCTCATGCTGGAAGAAAAAGAGTGATGGCAGAAACGCATTAGCTTCTTGAGACTTCTGCTTAGAAATGATTTATGTCACATCACACACGTTTTAATGTCTAAAGCAGAGCTTCTCAAACTCAGCATTAGTAACATTTGAGACCAGATCATTCTTTGCTGTGGGTGGAGAAGCGTTGTCTTGTGCAATACTGTTTAGCAGCATCTTTAGTCTTCACCACTAGCTTCCAGCACCCACCCCTAAGTTGTAGCAAACAAAAACGTCTCTGGACATTTCTAAATGTTCCCTGGGAGAAGAAATGGTCTTGGGTTGAGAACTAAAGGCCTAAAGTCATTTACCTGACCAAGCCTGGGTAGTATGATCTTATATAATGAAGAGGTCCAGTAGAGAGGGACCTAGTAGGGAGTATTCCAAAAGGTAAAGCCTGATAGGAGGTCAGTGTATATATTTACAATAATGCAATCTACCACAAGTATACAGAGAACACACACACAGAGACACACACGGAATTAGCAAATATTTCAACTCTTGTAGGCATGATAGCTCAAAAGAAAGATTGCAACTGAGCCATTCTGCTTGCAACTTCACGTGCCCCAATCACTTGCTGATCATCCTAACATTCAGACACACACGGAATTAGCAAATATTTCAACTTCTTGTAGGCATGATAGCTCAAAAGAAAGATTACAACTGAGCCATTCTGCTTGCAACTTCACGTGCCCCAATCACTTGCTGATCATCCTAACATTACTGGAGAGGAAGTCAAATTTTTCCACACAGAATTTTTTTTTAAAGTCACAGAATACTTAAATTAACTTCATGCTACTCTGAACATCAAACAAACAAACAACAATTCAAATATTATGTGCATATATAATCCAAGGTGTTATAATGATTAAATATAAAGAGATTAAATGATAAAATACAGATATTCCAATAATAAAATGCCAGCCATGATGAGAAGTCCTCAGTTTGAATATCCACCATTAACACTGCCAGGGAAAAAAGTAATTATTAAATATTAAAGTACAAAAGGTACTTTAGGTGTATTTGGTTCCTTAAGGTAAGATTAAAATCCTTAGTGAAATAAAGTCTGAAATCAAATCATCATTCCAACATAAATTAAAAATCTGGTTATAAAAATATTAAAGTCCAAAAACATTTGCTCCATTTTTTTAAAAACTGTACTCACTCTAATCCTGAGCGTGCTAAATACATGGGTGGAATTAGAATTCCTTCAAGGGTTATAACCTACATAATGTATCAGAAAATGACTGGAGTCTCTTTAAGATCTTAGTGTTATTCATGAGTATTCTCTGGGTCTGTCAAAATGCCAAACGAGAGAATGAGAAAGGACAGGATCATACCCAAGTGATATAGTATCATTAGTTCTTGTGAAAAAACTATTCCTGGGAAAACTGTATTTTAATAATCCAATGAACCTGGCAGTCTTAATGTTATCTTAGTTAAACAGGGTCCTTGGAGAAAATTATTTGGCTTCAGTCTTACCAGGATATCTGTCAGTCTATGATAGTTGCTTGATGACCAGCATCTTTAAATGTAATTTTAAATGGGTGAAAGTGCCCATAAAGAGTAAATTTATGACATACTGCTAACTACACACAGAGGAAACTTCAACTAGGCGTATGGTTTCCACCTCATTTTTTTGCTTAGGATACTTCTGACCCTTTGAGAAATTTAGAACTTAGTTTAGGTATTTTCTCTTTAAGAATATTTGAAAATTCTTATTTTCCTTCTAAGTTCCAAGTTTTAGTAACCCCATTGCCAAACTGAGAGGGAGAGAGCACTCTAGTTCACAGTCAAGCTGCAGAAACCACCCACCAAGGCTACATTGTAAAATCCAACCACACAAATTTGTGAAATTGTCCTCATTGTACAAAATAATTCACTACGAATCCTGCACAAAGCGAGCCTAACCAAGTCCCATCAAACCTTAAAGTTACGCCTCTGGTTACATTGTCTAATACATTCGGTGTCTCCGCCTATAAATTCAGAGACAAATACGACAGAATCTATGATAAAACAAGTAAGAAATAAATTTTTCCCTTATCTGTGTTGAGTCTTGTTTTAGTCACTTCAAGCTGTTCTAACAGAATACCATAAACTGGGTGACTTATAAACAACAGAAATCTATTTCTTACTGTTCTGGAGGCTGGTGCCAGCATGGTTGGGTTCTGCTGAGTGTTCACTGACTGGTTCATAGGCAGCCGTCTTCTCACTGTATCCTCACATGGCAGGATAAAAAGGGTGAGAGAGCTCTGTGGGGTCTTTTTTATAAGAAAGGGCAATAATCCCACTTATGAGGACTCCCTCCTTATAAACTAATCATCTCCCAAAGGCCTCACTTCCTGATACCATCACACTGGAGTTTAAGATTTCAACACAGAAATTTTGGAAAGCACATTCAGACCATAAGAAACCCCTATTAATAGAGGGTCTAATAGTTCAAGCAAGTGGAATAAATTTTTTTTTATAATTATGTATGGACAAAGTCTAGGTTTCCATACATGGCTATAGATTTAATTTCAAAAAATGGCTTGATTATATTACATCCCTCAATAAGTAGATCCACCTGGCACAGAAATGACTAGAGTCCAAGTCTCTGTGATGTGAACCTGTCTTACTAAATCTGATTTATGACAAAGAAAGGATGAGAAGAGATCCTTTGTGCAGGTTGCATATTTGAAGGGAATGAAGAAGGGTGGGGCCTGAGCACAATCAGCCTTTTCTCACAATTCCACTCTCTGATAACCAGTCCTCTGATGGGGAGGAATAACTGAGGAATGCTGAAAGAGGCCAACAAAACTGCTCAAAAGAACTCTCCCAAATACAAAAATAGAGCCAGAAATGAAAGTTTTCCACCCCCAATATTACAAATATTTTATTGAATGTTCTATTGAAATGTTTAAACAATGAGTACTTGTAAGATTTGGGATGAATCCCAGTCTCACATAGAACAGGAATACTCGCCTCGAAGAGACTACAAGACCACGAGCAATGCAATTAGCAAGAGGTTTATTATTTCCAATGCACTGGGTTCTCACCGCCAAGCTGGGTGAGACCCCATTAGACTTTTTAGCTGTCGTTTTACACATTTTTCAGGGGCAACTTTTCTGGCAGCCAGGAGACAAAGCCATAAGCAGTGTTTATTGGCTAACTTAAGTGACCCTAAAGCTCATTGGTTGGCACCCATCCGTTTCTAGGTGATTTCCCTTCTGACTTCTTTACTGGTAAACACTTGGCCATCTGCTGGTTTGACTTAGCTATGTAGAGACATAAAATCAGCTAAGTACTTCTGTACCTCATAGCTCTGTGGTTACAAGCCTGTGCCTGTGTTAGCAAGAAAACCACAGGCTGTCAGCTCTGAGCTCTTCCTGTGTAGGGGAGAAGTAGACCAATTCTCAGAGACCCCTCCTCAAGCAACCACACTTCTTGCCCCACTTACCCAGGTGTGATAAGACCCCTACCCAGAGGTTCCTTAGAGAACATGCTTATGTGGAAAGTTTTATGCTTTACCACAACCTACATCTTTTAGCTCTTGCAAGCTAGCAGAACATCCTGTGTGTCTAGCTGACCCGGGGGAGGGGGAGCAAGGTGTGTCTTGCTGTAACAGCTTTTAAGATGGCTTCACTGTTGTTAAGTTAGAGCAAGCCCGTTTACAAAAACAGATAGCGCAGGTTAGAAGTTTTCACAAAAGAACTCTCCCAAATAGAAAAATAGAGCCAGAAATGAAAGTTTTCCACCCCCAATATTACAAATATTTTATTGAATGTTCTATTGAAATGTTTAAACAATGAGTACTAATGCAGTAGGAAATTCAATCTTTGGAGGATACAGAAAAACTTTGTTAAAAAATACACGATTCAGTATTCTATGTAGAATAAGATTAAGCTGTAGTACTTTCTGAGCTAGTTGTCCTCAGCATTAAAAAATGATCAGGCTCGACAAAAGTAATTGTGTGATGTCTTTACACTATATATTGCTCTTTTGATAAAAATATATTAATAATGTCTTGATAATATATTGACAATAAAACACAGAAGAGTAAACTTATGATATATATTTTAATACCTTCACACCTTAGTTTTGTTTGCTTTAGCAAAGTATCATAAACTAGATGGCTAAAACAACAAGCCTTTATTTCTTCCAGTTCTGGGGACAGAAGCACGAGGTGTGAGTGCCAGCAGGATTGGGTTCTGGTGAGGGCCATCTTCCATACTGCACACTGCTGACTTCTTGCACACACTGCTGACTTCTTATGTCTTCAGATGGCAGAAGGAAGATGAGAGAGCTCCTAGGTCCCTTTTATAAAATACTAATTCAATTTATGAGGGCTCCACTCTCACAACCATAGCATTGGGAAGAGGGGACATAGGATTTCAACATATCAATTTTGGGAGCACACAAGCATTCTATCTGTAACATCTTATACAACTTTTCTTTTTTTTACTAATCTTAACGTACATTGTTTATGTCTCAAGTAGGTAGTATATTTCTATCTCTGTTTTATGACATATAAGAATAAGGGATTCTTTAGAAGATACTATTCTTCACTTTTTTTTCGATAGGCAGTGGTTTTTACAAGCTATTAAAAAAATGGACAATAGCTTTATCTCTTTGAAGATACAATGTGATATCAAGGACATGCAAAGATTTCACTTTCTTATAATGATGATTTTAGGAAGAAAATTATTACTGTAAACAACCACTAATTCATTCATTCAACAGGTATTTATTTGACATAATATATATGTGGCACTCTTCTAGGTATGGAATGTTCTTAGGTTTATTAAAATGTATGGTTCATGAAGGAAGAGGATAAAGGCGATTCAGGAAATGAAGCAGAGATTTTATTTTTAGTCACTGTGAAAAATTATCATTTTTGGTTATATAAAGAGATTTTTTTTATAAAATAAAAAGTAGGTTTAATTTCAATACTGAGATTATAAAATTACTGGTTAAGAAAATACCATAGAGAAAAACTAGATGTGAGGAGAGATGAAATGTCAATACAGTAGTCTCTGTAATAGAGAATGGGAGTCCCGGTCTCAGAGATGAGAGTGCAGAGATTTATAAGCCTTCACCAAAATACCAAGTGATTGGAAAATGATATTAAAAGGTTTCAGAATTTTAAACTAAATTAAAATTATTAGTAAGCTTTAAAAAATTACTTTGAGGTTCTTTTTGTCCTCTGAACATATTACACAATAATATCCATTATGAAGAATGAAAATTCAAACGTATTACACAATTTTTAGTAATACTTTTCCCTCGAGTAATGAGACTGTGGTGGCACAGCTGGTTCTTGAAGGACAGACAGACTTTGGCAGACTGTTCACCAGGAGACGGAACATCAGAGCAGAGGCCTGTGGGGAGAACAGTCTGGACAGCAGTAGCACACGTGGCACGAGGAGACAGGAGAGAGGCCCCAGCCTGGGGCCAGATTGCCCTGGGGTTCTGCCCTTCTTTGCAGGTAGTCACAGAAGCTTTCAAACCGGGGCACATGGCAGTCAGAAGATCAATCTGGGGGCAGGTGCAGAGCTCGAGGCACTCTCAGGTAGGGGAGACAGAACAGGCAGGAGGGGACACAGCCTGTGTCCCCTAGGATGTGGTATGTTTCAGGCAAGGTGCAGCACAGGAAGACAGGGCTGTGAGGGTTGTGACCCAGGAGCCCAATCACAAATAGGGCAGGTAAGAACACCAGGGAGGCCGGCTTCCAGACAAACATGAAGTAGGCTGTGGCAGACAGAAAAGGGGCTTCCACAGTAAAGGGGGAGGCTGAGCACTTTGAAGGCCAAGGGGAAGGATGGATGGGAGGAGGAGACCTCCCTCACTCAGACAAGGGAGAGAAAGTGTTCTGAAGAGGCACAAGACCCCAGGATGGTGGGCGTGGCTGTTTGGGGCTGTGGTAGCAGAGAGAGCTTGCGAATAGGTACGAGGCATGGATCGTGACTTATTTTTATGTTTGATAAATTTTCTATCGAATTATTTTAAGATTTTTTCCAACATAAGGAAAACTATTGAAAAGTGGGAAATTAGTAAAACCAGACCTGAAATTATAATTCAATAAACACCTTTGGGTCGGATGCATAAGAATTGTTTTTGGCTCCCTCTGTAGTCAGTGCATGAGAGGATGTACTGTCACAGTGTTTTCACCAGTCTGCTGATTCTAAGTGAAAAAACAAAAACAAAAAAACAAACAAAAAATGAGTTCTGAGCTGCTAGTCAGTCTTATACTAAATAAAATCAGCCTGAATTCAGCTATTACAAATACCTTAGTTTGAATTCCAGTGAGTTAATTTAGGTCTATGGTAATATTAATTATAAAAGACCAACAGAACCACCACCCCCCTTCTTGATGGCCACCCAGTCGCAGCATGGATTTTTAACTCTACCAACCATTTACATCTCCTTGTAAAGCTCATTTCCTTTGTGAAACATAGAACATAGTTCTCAAGGAGAAGCTCTGAGTCACTCTGGATCAGTGGGGGAGGGAGACGAGGGAGGGGGATGAAGAAGGAAAAGAGGAGCTGGAGGAGGAGGAAAGGGGTGGAGGGATGTAGGAAGGGAGAGGAAGAGAGAGACTCTGAGCCACTGGTTANAAGGTATAATGGTGAAGAAATTTATTCTTCAGCCAGCAGTGAATGAATGGTCCAATTGTTGTACAAAACATCATATGTCAGTTTATTTAATTTTAACCAATCTAATTAGTTTAAAGGTTATTTTGGGAGGGGTATTTTATTTTGATATATAGTAAAATTGACTTTAATTTTGGATGTAAGTTTCTATGAATGTTAGCACATGCATAGCCACGTATAACCAACACCACCACCCCAATTCTAAACCCTGACAATTACTAATCTGTTCTCCATTACTATAGTTTTATCTTTTCAAGAATGTTATATAAATGGAATTCTTATGAATATAAATAGAAATATAAATGTTTACTGCCTGGCTCTTGCAACTAGAATAGAATGCATAAAGACAGAGATATGTTTCATCCTTACTGGAATCATACATGGTAGCTGCTCCATGGACATTTGTTGTACAAGTGAAAAAATGAGTGATGTCCATTAGTTTATATCAATTAAGTTATCAGTGAGCTTTAATAAAAATAAGTATTCTTTCACCATTTATTTCCTTTCTTATACAAAGATAGTTCATCTTTATCTTGCTTTTCCAAAGCATTAACCTTATTTTTACTTTAGATTGTATTCATGGAAGCCAAAACCTGGTAGGTGTTAAATATATTGATTTAATAAAAATAAAAGCACCTAATCTATTCTTAATGTACTCACAATGCCCCAGAATATGCAAGTATCTTGAATTAGATATGTATATTAAAAAGAACTATCAATGACAGCAATAGAGAAATAAATAGAAAATCCAAATAATTTAGAACCAAAAAGATAAAATATCAAT
>NW_007740208.1:0-31368 GCF_000696425.1 Galeopterus variegatus | reverse complement strand
TGATGAGCTAGTTTGGTCAGGAGCAGATGGGCACCTCCATCACCTTATGTTGTACTTGGAAGTGAGCTGGGAGAGATGCGCCCCACCCCAACTGTAGACGAGACATTTTCCCCTCTCCTGAGCTCAGGCTGAAGAAATGCAAGAAGTAGAGCGAAGACAGGGTCACTCTAGCATCCTTCTAGTTCTGAGTTGTGCCCAGGAAAGGCACCTGCCCTAGCAGCTGTGTGTCCCTGTCCTGCGTCCTGTTGCCATCTCCTCCACCCGCCCATGCTCATGCTGGCTCCTCAGCTGGCCTTGGCATTCACTGCCTTGAAGTCTGAGCAGTGCTGTGGCTAAGACCACTGCCCCACCTGGATTTGCATCCTGGTTCAGACACTTATTTAGTTACATACTCTTGGGCAAAGATTTCCCATCTCCATATGTCAGTCCCCTCACTTGTAAAATGGGGTGGTTTAGGGCTATTGTGAAGATTCCATAAGTTAATACTGCTCAGGTGCTTAAAACAGTGCCTGGAACATGATATATGTCATGAAATCTTAGGGTTTTTTTCCCCCTGTTTATTTTAGAGCCACGTGTTCCCAAGCCTCATTTGTATACTAATTGCATGATTTTTTCCCATATCTGAATACCTGCTGTACTGATACTGTATTTGTTTACTGTTTTTATTTAACTCATCATCCTAAGTAATAATAACAGTGATATACAGGATTTAATATGCAAGTTAAATCTTTTTTTCCAACATCTATTTCTTCATATCTTAGGGACTAAAATTGAAAAGTTAGTGTGTTCCTTAAAATTGTCTTGTGCACCATTGATGGGATGGGCACTACACTATAGGAAAAACTTGTTTGAATAATTGTTTTCACACACAGTTTTGCTTATTTTATTACTAACACACTAACTTACTGATTCTTTTTTTTTTTTTTTCCTTTTGGTCTTTTTTACTGACCGGTAATGGGATCGCAACCCTCGGTGTCGCACCCATACCGGGGACCGGCAACGGGATCGCAACCCTCCGTGTTGCGCCCGCACAGCGCTCAGCCAGTGAGCGGGAACCGGTCTCCACATGGGATCCGAACCCTTGGCGGGAGCGCCGCCACGCTCCCAAGCGGCGCACTCTCCAGTGCGCCACCGGGCCGGCCCTAACTTACTGATTCTTTATTTATTTATTAAATTACTCGTGGAGTCATTAATGAATGAAATCTTTTTTTCAGCAGCCACTTATTGAGTACCTGATGTGCTCAGGCCCTGTGCTGGAGGCTGAGATCATACAAATACCGATCAGGTGAGTCCTTGCCCTGGGGAGCCCAATAAGGGAGCCAGCCACACAAACAAGCAATTACAGCCAAGGTTAGACTGCTTAGGAGAGGTGTGTAGTAGAAGGTTTGGGAGTCTATGGGGAGGAGGACAGATTCCTTCTGCCTGGGGGAGTCAATGCTCCTGCTGTCGGATGATTCTCTGAGGGCATACACTCAGCCCTTCTCCTGGGTGCTCATGATGCAATTGTCCAGGGGTATTGCCAAGTCATGTGAATGTCAGCAAGGAAAGGCTTCTCTGTTGAGTTAGGCAATGGAAAAAGTGCAGTAGAAAGGATTCTGGCCAAAAATGAAGACTCATCATGTAGTCTTTCCTTCATTCCTTCCCTCTTTCAATATTTATTGAGCATCTACTATATGCCTGACATTGAGAATACTACAGTCTCTGTTAAATCTATTGTGGGTTTAAAATCTATTGTGGGGGCCAGATGTTATTATACAAACAATCATACAAATTGTAACTTACTTGTAATGGTAACAATTGCCAGGAGAATATGTACAGTATTAGGAGAGCATGTAGAAAACCCTAAGTAGACTGGGCAGTTAAGGGTGTGAACTCTGAGACAGTGAAATTTAAAGGAAGATCCAAAGAATTAGAAGGAACTCATCAGGGTATCAGTGTGGGGGTGGCGGAGTGGAAGCAGTGTTACGAGCAGCGGCATCTCAGCATGTTGAAGGTCATGAAATGGGTGGGATCAGCAGATTTGAGGAGCAGAGAGACCTCCTCTTTGGTGGATGTTGGTAAAAGACCTAGATGGAGGGACACCGGAGATGAAGCTGGGGAAAGATGATGTTCACAATGACCTGGGATATTGTAGGCAATGTATTGTCTATCTTTATCCTCAGTGCAATGGGAAAAAATGTGAAGATTTTAGGCAGGGGAGTTTCCCAATTCGATTTACATTGGGAAACTCTCACTCTGACTGCAGCATGGAGAATGAATTGGCAAGGGCATGAACTTGAGCTAAATGCTCAAATCAAGGATAAGAAAAGTGCAAAAGAGGGCTGATGAAAGTGATGAAGCAGGGGAGAAAAAAATCTGAATGGATTCTCTAAATGAATTAATTGCCAAGGTGATCCCGCCCCCTGGAGACCCAGAAGGGAGAGGGCACTGTGAAAACCAATGTCACAGTCATATTTAGAGTTCCCAGTGAATTCCATGCACTGAAAAGAGCCTGGGCTTTGGGGCAAAGCAGACTGAGGCTCATACCCTGTTCTTTGGCAGCTTGACTTTCACCTCTCAATCCTTTATTCCCCTAAAATTCCTATGTTAAACTCCTAACCACCAGTATCTCAGAATGTGACTGTTATTTGGAGATAGGGCCTTTAAAGAGGTGATTAAGTTAAAATCAGGTAATTAAAGTGTGCCGTAATCCAAAACGATGACTGGTGTCCTTATAAGAAGAGGAGATTAAGACACACAGACAATACAGACAGAGGGATGACCATATGGAGACATCAGGAGAAGACAATCACCTGTATGTTAAGAAGAGAGGCTTCAGGAGAAACCAACTTTGCCTACACCTTGATCTTGGACTTCTAACTTCCAGAATTGTGAGAAAACAAACCTCTGTTGTTTAAGTCACCCCATTTATGGTACTTGTTATGGCAGTCCTAGCAAACCAATACTAACTTCTTAAATTCATGGCAATAAGCATTTCCTAAATACAAATTCTGGTATTACTCACAAAGATCACTTTTCCATAAATATCACCTGTTAAAAAAATGAAAATATCACTGAGTGAATTTCTTATAAAATGAAACTAACACACTCAAAAAAAAATAGAGATAATATTAGCACTGCCCTCATAGTATCATGATAAGACTTAAACAAAGAGTATGTGGAAATTCTGGCACATAGTAGGTGCTCAGGAAAGGGTAGTGTAGAAGGAAGATTGTGTCGAGTTCTTTTTCTCCACAGTTGCTGCAGGGAACCAAACTTTTGTGTCAGTTTTACAATGTATTTTAGAAAAGCAGCCATACTGTAAAAATATTCTTTCTGATTTGCTGCACATTATAGTAAATGGCATTATTCATGGATATGTCAAAGCCATAAAATAGGAGATTTTGAGACGATCACAGCTGTGAATGATTAATATTTTCATCCCAAGATGCCACGGAGGTACCAAGGCTATGTTAATTATTACATGCCTGAGCCTCATACTGTGGGCTTCCTCCCCAAGTGCCTTTTAATTTGCTCATATGCTGTGCAGCTGATGGGACTAGAAAACTCTCTGCTCAGAACACACAGTGGATCTCTGGCAGGTCCTCACGTCCCTAATAACTGCTTTATACTTCTGCGGGAGAAAAAAAAAATCCACGTATCCAATAACAATGATGAGGTTTAAGCAAAAATGTTAGTAGAGAAATGCTTTATCAAAGATGGCTTTGAGCTTTTCTTTTTGTCTGCAATTTCTTTCTTAATTTTCTTTTGAAAATTTCAGATGCTGCACCAAAGTCATGAATATCTCATAGGCAAATGAACGCTACCGTCTTTTAAATTTTTTTCCATTGGTACTAAATTTTAAATTTCTCTAAATTATCTCTGTTATTTTTTAAAATGTATTTTCCATATATCAATTGTTTTCTTTAAAATGCGGTTGTATTTTAGATGCAAGGAGAGCAACTCTATGTCTGAATTTTTATTTAGGCTTCAGTGTTGCATCTCTTTTAAGAGGTTGACTTCATATCTTCACCTTCTAAAACCCCTTTTAAAAATATAGGTAGATAAAAAAAAAAAGCAAGGGCCAAGAGCTGAGCTCTCATCCTCAAGGTGAGTTTGTGAATTTCTCTCAATCTTAGTGTGCTCTTATACACTGAACCAATTCCTCCTGTAATTTCCGTAAATCTCTCTATTCATATGATTTCACTAGGATCAGTCTCTGTTGAAAAATCTAGTGTAAGCTGCCTGGCAGTCTGAAAAGAGGAAGATCTATTAATTTAATCATTTGTATGAATCATGTCTAAATGATCTCAGCAGAGAAAACGTGTTAGCCATTTAAATCCCATCATTACATATTATATAATAATTACTGCTAATTCTAGTTTGGATGGGCCACAATTTGGCTTTCCATCCCTAACCTAGGAGGGTAGGATGACCTCACCAAATTTAGCCTCTCCAGCCTTTAGGCTCTCACTTGCCTTTCTCATTATGGACTTAATAGCCACGTTCAGCTTCAAGCGTCCAGTCAACTTAAAGTCTGTTTTGTGCTTGTAATTAGTATTCATTTTGTGATCATGGAGTTCACCCTCAGCACAGAACGGAGCCTCATGTTAATCAGTGCTGTGTCTTCCTGCCTTTGGCTCTGATCTGTCAGCATCGTGAGGCTTGTCCTGTACCTAATTTTTTGCCCTTACCAGCCAGCAAGCACCTCCACGTCGCACAGTGTCAGAATTAGAAACTTTTGACAGATCTGTAATCATGCAGTTCTCATCAACTCTATGCATGTTAGTCATTTCATTTCCACATTCTAACAGTTAATATGCCTTAATTTCTCTCACTTTGTGAATATTTAATTCCTCCCTTTTCAACATCATTTTTAGGTTGTGTGAATCATTTTCAAAGCCTTTGCTCTTCTCGCCGCACTATCATCTGCATATTTTATGAAATGGCACGGTTGAGTCTCGGAGGGCTCTTGATAAAAATGGAACTGGCAGCCTGCTCATTAGCTGTTTACCTGGAGCTGTGTGAGTCCCCATAATGGCGAGCTCCCATTTGGATTTGAATTAGAATTCTCTGACAAATAACAACCAGAAGCTTTCTCGGGAATGTCCACTTGCCTCCCGGTGCCCTTCTCTCCTCATCCTGAGAGTTTCTGGGAAACTTGCTTTTGGGGGCCGTCCTGGGGAATGTTACACCCTGGCATCTTAGGCAGCTTAATTTTTGAAGTGGAGATACAAAAGCTTTAGCAAATTAGCACCTCCTAGGATAGCAAAATTCCCCTGTAATGACACGTTCTAAAGGCCAGGTTGTTTGACCTTCTGGAGCTTTGCAGATTCTGGAAGTCAGTTTTCTGCTCTAACTTAGTGACTGACTGTCTCTTTGCCTGGGACTGAGGTTTCCCAGGATGCGGAACTTACAGTTTTGAAATCTGTAAAGTCCCGTGCAAATGAGGATGGGTTGGTTGCCCTCCCTATAACTTGAGGACGTGTGTGATGTTCCTGGCTTCTAAAGTGGATGGGAAGACCTCGGAGGATTGCACAGAAAATTCGAGCTACTTTGCATTTACCAAGAGGGCTTAGGGAAGAGCACAGAACACAGCCCTATGGACCACAAACTTAGGTTGAACAACGGAACTGTTTTTATTGACTTACAGCCTGCATTTAAAAATCGGGAGATTTGCGTATAGAAATTCAGGATTTCCACTTCTTTTTAAAAACCAAAGACATGGATCCACTGTGTCCCCATTCTTTATGGAAATGATTGATCCACTGGAGCCAAACAGCGACTGTTCCTTCAGGTGGGGCATCTGCTTTTCAGTTTTATAACCCTTGCTTTATTGTCCCCAGCTGGATCCATTAATTCTGTGTCCCTATGTGGTGTGAGTTTGCATTTGGATTTTATACTTCTGGATTAAAGAGTGTTGGCTTTGCAGTAGATTCAAATCTTGGTTCTATTATCTCTCGACCTTGGGTAAAATAAATAAATATACTGGATCTCGGTTTTCTCACCTGTAACTTGGGAATAATAAAAGTATACTAGTATAATAATATTTTGTTATAAATATTAAATGAAGTAAGATATGTACATTGAGGAAATGCATATAAATGGCTTAGCATGGTCCTGGTACATAGTAAGTGTTCATTAAAAGTACTTCCTTTTATTTCTTTTTATTATTTTATTATCATTAGTTTTACAGAAAAATAAACTGAAACCCCAATAAATTGCCTGGTGAGCCACTGAGTTTATAAATAGCAACTATGTGAATAAAAACAATAAAAGGAGAATATTATTGGCATTAAGGAAAATAATAATGTCTATTGGAACCAAATATTGAGGTATTTCCAAACAGTTCCAGGTGACCACCTGTGCAATTAATGATACCATTGACTATGCCACAGGAGACAGTACATTCCATTCTAGGTGCACAGATAATCTTGTGTTCCTCTTAGCATTAGCAGATCCTCTAACACCTTTTTGAATTCAGCAAACCTATACTTTTTACACAGAGTGAATTCCTTTGTAGTAGAATCTGTTTCCTAAAGATTTCCTTCCGCTGAAATGGTTTGATCCTATAGTCTTATTTCACTGAAGATTTCATCATCAGGCAAAAATAATATAATATCAATACTTTGGACTTACATAGCATTTTTCTTCTGAACAGTTCAAAGGTGCTATATGGCTCTCAAAGAAATGGTATTTGATATTAATGAGGAAGGTATTATACCACATGAAACAACTGCTTATTCTTTTAAAAAATCTTTTCCCTCTTTTTAAAACAGACTACTATAAAACTACATGCTGAGAGTTCTTCTAAGGAGACATTTGGAAAGTTCTGTAGTTTGGTGAAAAGTATTTCTGATTCTGAGTCATCAGGTCTCGGGTTCAGGTCTCTGACTGGTCCCTGAAGCTGTATTGACCTGACACCCACAAAACACTTATTTTGAAGAGAGTTTAATAGAGGAACTATCATCAAAACAGTAAGCAGTGTATAGGGAAACCACCAGGAACAGTGGAGCACCCAAGGGCTGGTGACAGAGGGGCTCTGTCACTACCTCTATGCCTGATCAGACTCAGGAGACAGAGTGCTGTGGAGTGGGCCATTTGTCACAGAGGGTTCCAGTCAACTTGTTATGACCCCTCAGAGAAGAGAGGGGCCTGGGGGAAACACAGACTGAGATCACTTTCTCCTTCTCTCTAGTTTCCTGGTGGAGTTTCCTATTGGCTAAATCCAATTAGAAACTTAGGGAAAAGGAGCCCTTTATGTTGGTGTGTACTGCTTAGCCTCCCAGGGCAAAGAGCACAGAGACAGTGCAGACCAAAGCAGAAAGGGCCCCAAGTCTCAGAGGTGACTGAACAAGTCTTTTAACTACTCTGAGCCTCAGTTTCCTTTTTAATAAGATAAGGCTATGGGTAATAGCTACCTCAGAGTGTTATGTGAAGATAAAATGAGATCATACACACAGTCACCTGGTGCACTTCCCTGACACATAGTAGGTCCTCACTGGAAGGATGAAACAGACCAGCGCTTTGCGTGGGGCCATCTCAGTTATGAGGTGCATGAGCCAAGGGAGGATTGAGAGCTGAGAAGTTTTGTGAAGCTCTGTGAAAATGTTTGAGCCCTGGAAGCACAAACCATGATTTTGAAATATAAAATCAGACTCAATAACAATAGTCAAATCCTTAATCGGTTTTACATGAAGCATAATAAAATGTCAATGAATCAAATTTTAACCTATTCTAATTTAGTTCTAAAATAGTTTGAAATGGGGTGTGTTTGGTATGTCTCATGGGAACTTACAATGTTCTCAGTTCGTGGGTTTCACATGTTGGTTTTCCTGGGGAAGGTTATGTATAAAAAACTCTCTGTATACCATCTCAGTGTTGTTGAATGAATAAAATAATCAAATACTATACCTAGAAGGGATATTGGGAGCATACAGAATAGGAAGAAATAAAAAAACAAAACTGATGGCCTATAGGTCATACTCAGTCTTATGGTCCTTTACAAATTTTTTTTAAAAAAAGTAAATTAAAGAGTTTTTAAAAGAAATCAAGCTACTATACTTCATTGTTCCAGAAAAGGTTTTTTTTTTTTTTTTTACATTTTCAACTTCTCAGAAACGAAGAGGCATTTGTGCATTAAATGATGCCATCTTAGACTCGATGAAAGACAGTGGTGACCAACGTTTAGACATCATGAGGTTTCATGTAGAAACTGGAATTTCCAGTTTCTAAACATTGAATGGTCTCTCAACCTTGGGACTGGCATTCCCATGGCATCTGTGGTGGAATCAAGTAGCTCCAAGCTGTTGATAGAGGATCAAGGCTCTGAGGTCACCAAGTCCTTACCCTCCCCTTCTTGAGGAACATTGTCTAGCAGCTCCCAACTTGGGACTCCTGGACCCATAGAAGCCCTTGTAAGGAGAAGTAGAGATGCATGGGCTGATTTTAGTGTTGCAGAGCACTAGTAGGAATTTTACCCAGAGTAAACCAACAGATCAAGTTGTTGGTACACTTGAGTGTAATAATAATGGTTACTTCCTAATCGAAAGTTCTGATTGGCAGCTGATGAGCGAGTGACAGTAAACTAAGAGGAGAGCGGCAATAGGTCCATTACGTAGTGAATGAAGTGTGGCTGATAAGCATAGATCTCTTGGGATGGGAGAGAAAGGAGAAGGGACAAGGGAATCCTTGGCAGTAGAAACATTAGGAAATGTCACTCCAGAGACATTTAGTAACCTGTCCAAGAGAATCACATGGCTAGCTGGGGAGTGGCAATTCTCCTGGCGTTCAGAGCAGTATTCCTTTCTTTCAAACTGCATTCTAACATTGAATCAAACTTATTAAAAAGTATGTTCAACTTGCATAAACAAACACTCTCTAACCAAAAGACTTTTGGAAAAGAGATTTTTCCTCTTGCATGTAGGTACAAGCATACTTTAAAAAGTTCATGGAAAGACCAGCATTACCTTTCAGTTCTGTTTTTCCACAAACTTTTAAAGTACCCTTGTATACGTCAGCAAAAGACCTGAATGAAAACACCTATGCTATACTGTTTATACAAAATATATATTTGGGGACATTAGGGTTTTTCTCCCAGGATTATTGTTTCTAATGGATGATCCTTCCTATAACATAAATTTATATTGTATACTATAATATATCTGTTGTATTGCAGATAACAGATCACTTCTATCTTACATTCTGCATCTGAAAACTTAGGATTACAATAAACTCTATTTTGTGGTGGTGACCAGAGACATGGAGATAATATATGTGAACATTCTTTATGCTATTTGACTGAAAGACATGTTATAAATATGAGCCATTATTTGATATTCGTTTTGAAAAAAAATATAGACCATCCAATCTGGCAAATAAAAGATAATTCTGTAGAGGATGTTCTTTATGCCACCTTTCTAATCTTAAATACTTAAAGTGAAGAAGCTTCCAGGCCTCCGCATGTATGACTGTTCCACAATCTAATTGATCTCACTGTCTGAATTGTCCTTCCTTAAATTCACCACATTAGTCATTTACTGTGCTTGCTGTTCAGATATCTCTGAGAGGGCGCAGGTCTCCCCCACCCTTAGTCAATTAGACAAGCTATTGTTTCTGATTAAGATATCACATCCCAGAGAATAATAGCAATTAGAGTTGGAATGAAGACCCCGTGTGTCGCACAGTCCACTTCCCTGCCAGCTCAGGAGAATGTTTTACATTACACTGTAGTTTTATGTGGTTTTCCTGATGCTGGATTTAAAAAATCCAAGACCTATCAGTGTTAATTATATTCCTGTCCTGCATGTCCACCATGACTTAATTTTCTACTTTGCCTTGCTTATGTTCATAAGTTGCATTGAATAATGCTTCTTGGTGAGATCATGTCATCAAGATATAGGGACATCGAGCATATATTTTTTTTAAAGCAGAGAAAGGAAATATTATTTTGTTTGGCTTTGTTTTTGTTGGGAGTTAGAGGTGCATTTTGTATAGGTAGATTCTTTTGCCAGAGTTCCTGGGCTTCAGAATGCCTACAACATAATATGTCATATTTTTTAAAAACTGACTGTTCTTTTTCAAATCAGTCATCTCCATTGACAATTATACAGAAGGAATATTCTATAGGTATAGAGGATGGTGTCTATGAGAAAGAAGCTCAGATTAACCTGATGCTTTTCTTTGAACCAGTTTCTCCATTGAATGGGGGTCAGGAGAATGAATGGAGTTACTAGGGGAAAATGACCCCAATTGAGGTTAATATAAGAAAAATATGATTATGATAAAATGACTATTATCACTATGAACTTTTGAGCCCTTACTACATGCTGGGCATGGTGCAAGAGGCTTTACATACATTATCTCATTTAATCCTCACTGCTATCCAGGCATAAGGACGATTATTATACTCAACTTACAAAAAGTGGGCAAAGAAATTATAAAGCCTGCTAAGTTCGCCATGCTAGAAAGTCATAGTGACAAATAATGGTTTTATTTTTATAAATATTTTGTTCATTAAATTTAATTATATAAATTAAAATTTAATTAAATAAGCTACTCACTATAAGATGGTAAATTAAGTTTTTATTTTAAAATTAAAAATTTATAAATATTAAAAACTTAAAAATAATTTTATTATTATCATTTGCCTTTTAAATGATGCTAGTTCCTTTTTGAACACTGATTTCCTAAAGTACTTGGAAATCTTTTCTACCTTACAAGTCATGATCTGAATGGGAAACGGGGCTGTGGTTGCTTTGAATTTGGGAATTTCCAAACCTGTCTCAGCATCATAATGACCTGTGCATTATATATGGAACCCCATTTTTTAATGAATATTTTATTTGTTGAAATCATCTTATGTACCTCAACCTCAGGGTGATTTAGTAAATACATGTTTTGAACGTTATCATTAACTTGTTTTTTTTTTTTTTCAAATTGCAAAGAGTGCAAATACGTTATTTGTTTCAAATTAAAAACAATACAGAAGGGAATAAAATAATTGAATAGCCACTTCCCTTGATGGTCTACTTTTGCTATTCCAACTCCCTGACATATCTCCTGCCAACAATTTCTTGTGATTTTTTTTCCCAAAAAGGTATTATAAATATTTGAGCAATGTCAGATTTCACTTAAGTTGTTTTTTTAACACAAATGAGATGACACTATGCATATCGTCCTATAAGTTGTTTTTCTATGTAAATACAGAGTAACAATAATGAATAAACACCATGTGCAGTATGCATCACACAGTGTTTGTATGTATTAACTTATTTAATCCTCCTGCCACCCTTTGAGGTAGGAATATTCTTATCCCTGTTTTACACGTGGGGACACACAGAGGTTAAATGAAGTGTTCAAAGACATAAGTTATTAAAGGGATAAAGCTTGGATTTAATTACACCTTGGAGATCTTTCAATATCAAGGAGTAGCAATGAATGTTATTAATTTTAACATCTGTATAATATTTTACCATTTACTAAATCAGCCCCCTAAAATGAACATTTACACTGACTTTGTTTCACCCTATTTCAAACATTGTTGTAATAATCATCCTTAGGTACACAAAGGATGTGGGCAAACACTTCCAGTTCCAATTCCTAGGAGTAGAATTGCTTGGTCAAGGCCATATGCATTTAAACTTTGAGAGGTAAAGCCAAATATCCTCAAGAGAAATTGCTCAGGTTTCCTCCTATTGCAGATGCCCCTCTTTAAATCATTAAGCTGGGCCTGGCTCTCCCTGAATTCTCCAGTAGCAAGTTTTGAGCTTTGAGCATAACAGCCCTTCACACAGAGCTCAGTTAGAACAGCATGTTAGTGTGTGTGAAGAGCAACAGAGAACTGTGGGACATACTGTGTACTCTAGCACTGCTGTGTGTATATGCATACCCTACCTTCAGCATGGACTGTTGGCCCCCACCCCACTGCTTGCACTCAATATTTAGACTACCGGTTCTCAAGTGGGGATGGTTTTATCTCCCAGGAAGATTTGCCAATGTCTGGAGACAGTTTTGGTTGCCACAGCTGGTTGGCGGGGAGGATGCTACCAGCATCTAGGGGGTAGAGGCTAAACACTCAATGGTGCCCATGACATCCCCCTCCCCAGTTCAAAATGTCAATAGAGCCAATATTGAGAAAGCCTGAGTTTGACTCCAACTCAATTATCACCCTCTCTGTGATGCTTTCAGTAAACTTCCCCATGCCAGGAGGTGATGCTCCTCCTTTGAGCTCCCGTAGGTTCTGATGCATGTTCTTTTCATCATATTGTGCTGTAATTATTTGATTCCACAGCTACCTCCTCCAGTAGAGGATTACCACCTGAAGGCTGGCACTGTCTTATTCATATTTGTGTTCTCACCACTGACGCTATTTCATAACATAATGTCTGATGTATATGGGAGCTTAATAAATATTTGCTGAAAGGAAGGAAAGAAAGATGGAAAGAAGCAGCAAGAAAAAAGGAGGGAATGAGGGAAGAAGAGAAAAAAGTGAAAGAAAGAAGAAAAGATGGAAGGAAGGAAGGAAGGTAAAAAGAGAATAAAATGCATGAATAAATAAATGAGTTAGCTTCCAGGGGACACCATCCTGAGGAGAAACCTTGAAAGTGATGTCTTAAAACCCAGCAGACTTTATTCCTTCATTTAACAAATATTTACTGAGCACCTGCTATGTCCTAGGCATTGTAATAGGTGCTAAGTATGGTGAATCAAAAGATATTGCTTTTGTCTCCATGAAGTTTATCACCTCTTGAGACAGACACATAAAAAACAAACAAGTCACAACATGAAATGAAAGTGTCATCAGGGATGGTCAGGATGGCTTCTCTGAGGGGTAGGAAGGAGGTACATTTGGATTTAAGGGAGATTTGGCATTTATGGAACTGTATTCCTTATGGTATGAAGAGACCATAGTTCTGGAGAGTCCAAGTGGTCAGGAATACAGACATGGAGCCGGTAAGAAGGAAGGTGCAGGAGAGATTTCAAAACTGTGGGCAGAGGCATGAGCTGCTTGTAGCTATGCTGATCGAAGGGAGCTAAACTGCAGGGGTTTTACAAAGTGCATCTTTGACTTTTCATTTGGTGACAAAAGGACCGTCCAAGATGCCAAACCAGGAAAGGATGGGCGCCCTCTTGGAAGCTTGCTATCCTTGACTCCCATCTCTCCTTCAACACTGACATGCAATCGTCATGAACTTCCTGCAAAGTCAGGCCCCAGCATTCTGCTGTAACACCTTCCTTGCTTCTCTTCCTGCTTCTGGCCTGTTGGTTCTCGGCCATGGCTACGTTGTCAATCACTTGGAAGGCCTTTAATGATGTCAGTGCCCAGGCCTCACCTCAGACCAATTGAATCAGAATCTCTGGAGGGGGCTCTGAGTAGTATGTATTTTTCAAAAGCTCCCTAGGTTATTGTGATGCCCCGATAGGACTGAGACCCTCTACCATATTGTATGAGAGTAAAAACTCTTAAACCTTGAACAATCTCTTCTTCATCTTAAAACGTTCCATTTCAAAACCTGCAGGATTGAATCTATTCTCTTTAGTTTAGATTTGCCCTAATTTTACAGCTCTATTCTTTTGGAAAACTCTCTGCTCCAGTTATATGAATCTACCGCTCCCCTACCCTCCACTTTTTTTCTGATTGGTCCATGATCTTCCACTTCTATTTTCCTGAATACCAGCCATTTCTTCCACCTGAAGTTCATTTCCACCACCTTCACTCTTACTTTCGTTTCCTGACCCAACTCAAATGTCCTCTTTTTATTTAAACATGCACAGATCTAGTCATTCCTTAGTCTAGCTCTTGTAGTAACTGTGCTATAACAGGTTTGTATACTGACAGTCATAGCTCAACTGCAAAATGTAGATTTATTGTCCTACAATTAAAATAAAATTTTTACTCAAGAGCCCTTATTTCCACTAATGACTGAGAATTCCTGATCTCATCACCTCAGTCACTTCCAGATTAAATCTCAGTAATATTCAAGATCCTCCACCCATAACGCATCCCCACTACCCGGTTCTTTAATTTTTGGAAAATTGAGCTATGATGAGAATGTCATCCATGCATTAGGAGAGAAACTTCTGGAGCTCAAGCCATCCTCTGGTACCAGTGGACTCCACTGCAGATAGATTATTACTTCTGGTGTTTCAGGATCATGTTTTGAAATTTCCTTCTCACATGTGGCATCATGACATTCCTTATCCATTTTGCAAATCCTACCATATATCTACTGCTCCATGGGAGCTCAGGAACACATGTCTGGTTTCCTCACAGCACATTGGCACAATCAGGACTCTGTGCATAGTCCTTAGGATTCTGCATCTAGAGGTACCCCTCAGCCCCCATTAATGGACTGCTTGGAGGCCATGTTTCTCTGGTGCCATTTTGCTGCAGCTCTGTGCTGAGGGAGGGAGGGGCCTCCTAGCAGGTTTTCAGGCTGACTGGGCCACATAGGAGGAAGTGAGTTACAAGTCCTCTCGCCCTGGTATTTTCTCAAGCCTATCTGGGCATATATCTCTGTGTGTGTGTGTACATATATATACATATCCCACCAAAGGTTGCTCCCCGGGAGGAAAGAAAACGAGGAGCTTCTTCTTGGACACCCACAAAGGCTTCAGTCTTATCCCAAACTCTTTTCCCTGCCATTGTCTTTTGGGGGTGTTTTTGTTTGTTTGCTTGTTTAAATTTTCTTTCCAGGTGAGAATAAAGCTACTACATCATCATATATCTTCCCCTATTATTTTCTTCCTTTCTTTGGTTTATTTATAAACATAGCATTTACACAGTCCACCAAGCTCTAGCATTGATATTTGGAATTCTGATAAAACCTCTCTCTCTTTCTCTTTTTTTTCTTCTCAACAAAGCCTGGCCCTTGAAAATCAAAAGCATTCTGGTTTTTCGGGGTATTATATGTTCTACAAGTTTAATAAATTTCAAATTGACTTTTATTTGGTCTTAGTCTGTACCTACCTTCCCCTTGAGGGTGTTCATGGGGGTTATAGACATGCAGTAAAAGGCATTGAAAAACCCAGATATTTTAATATTCACTTTTTACCCCACTGTAGGATTTGTAATGTACCGCAGTCTATCACGCTGAATAGTCATCCTTTGTTTACCCTTTGTGTCTTGCTTATGAGCTCCTCTGGAAACATCTTTCATTATCTCAGGAGCAACCCTCTTGGCAACAGATGTAAGTGACCAATTTATCAATAAACAAATGTTTATTAAGCACCACTTTATGTAAGGTACTGGGCTAGGCAGTAAGAATCAGCATTGGTCAAAATAGAGTCACGATTTTGGTGTAGTTTACATGCTAGCAAGGAAGGTGGGTATTTAACACATCATGACATGGTTAACTAATCGATTAATTTATTTACTTACTTATTTATTTTGCATTTGGCCAGTACAGGGAACTGAAACCTTGACCTTAGTGTCACAAGACTGAGCTCTAACCCACTGACCTAACCAGCCAGCCTAGTTAATTTATTAACTGTAACTGTGATCATTGTTCCCATCTATATTTTGTTATTTATTTCTTTTTCTAATTTTGAAAGCACATGATGGGGATTCCTGTTTTATTTTCTGAGGAAAGAACACTTGAGCAGAGACATGAAGGACAAGTAAAAGTGATGATTGAATGGAATGGGGAACTAGAGCATTTAATTGGGGAACACAGCAGAAAACTCTAAGGGAGGAAGAACCTTAGTGTGTTTAAAGCACTAACAGAAGGACTGTTTGGCTGGAGGGCATAGAGAGAAAGAGAGAGAGAGAGAGAGGAGAGAGATCTGCATAATAAGCTGATGAGTGGACAAGGACCAGACCAGGTATTTTAAGGTTTATTGAATAAATAAATGAATGAATGAGGTCAGAGAAGGATGAAGCTTTGAATTCTGCTCTAGATGATTGCCTGGAATCTGTAATTATGTAATATTGACTCATGCAGTTATGCATGGTGTAGTCATAAAACAAACCAGAGACAGAGCTAAAGGCAGAGCTGCTGAAAGTATCCAGCGTGTTAAATGCAAATCCGAACTCGTTGCACATAATCTACAGCAACATCTTTAGAGATAAGCTGACCCCTTCCACTTGGTAGTTTCCAGTTGAGTGAAAAAGTGCTTGAGAAGTAAACCATCCCAGCAGCCTGCGTCCAGTCTCACAGGGTAGTAAGGCTTCTGCGGAGAGAATGGAATATCGACTCGAGCATCAGGCGGGGGGAGCTTGGTAAGCACTTTGTCCTGTCCTTATCAGTTAGAGTCGGAAAGTCCAGGAGGGACAGACATCCTCAACTGATGCAGAGCCAGGATAAGTATGAATGGAATTGATTTAGGGTTAGTAGGTGCCAGGCTGAAAGGAGAATCTTCAGGAGGATCAACCCAGTAACCACTGCTTTGAGTTAGTAACCTGAAGATGTCACAAGAATCATGGCGGATACCCTGCAGTTTTGGATTGTGGCAACCAGCCAATTGGAACAAGGATTTTTGCCCTCACTATATTATCTGATAACTGTAATAAAATACAGATGGGAGAGCTAATCAGATCGTTTCCTTGGCCTGGACCCTTTTAAATCAAAGAGAGGACTATTTTGGCTCTCCATGTTAAGTAGACCCAGAGACCTGACATTTTGTGTTTATTTGAAATGATAAACTTAATCATGAGCGAAATGTTACGAGATGACAGAACTGGCCACAGTAAGGTCACATCGTGTCCCTGCCAAACATAATACAGGCTCTCGCCTTCACCGGGTTGCCAATCCCTGCCACAAGGGGCCCGAGGCACTTGCAAAGGGGACCGGAGTCTGTCTATGTGATAATTAATCCATGGCTCTCGGTAAAGACTGCCAAATCTGCCATATGGTAGTTTTATGACCTGGACTGCTGTTATCTCTGGAGAAAGCTAACATCATAATCTCATTTACTTGTTATCTGTGATTAGAACTTGTACTTCTACAGGGTAAAATGCAGGCACAGGAAGGAGGCCCAGGATTCCAGAGCCCTGAGGATGTTACTACTGAACTTAAAGAGCAAAAGTGTGCACACCATAAATATGTGCCAGAAAAGGCACCAAACTGACCTAGTCACCTGTGTATGTCCTGGACTCACAATGCTTGGACCCCATGAAGAAATCTGACATATATTTTGTAAGGTCTCTACGGTACCTATAATAAAAACACCTGACTTGAGACAGCAAGAGGAGCTGCCCCCCAGAAATATCATTGAGTAGGATCATATTTCTCCCTCTTTTGTATTTCTCAGGAATCAGCAAGTCGGGTGTTCTTGATTATTTTTTTCTATGATGACATACAGTTTGGGTGATAGAATCACCTATAGGATTCCCAGAGGTGATTCAGACTTGGATGAACTCTCAAAAGAAGTTTATTGAAAAGTAAAGCTTGAGAGTAATTCATACTTCCATAACTACAAATGGCACATTGTGATAGTTGCTCACTGAGCTTCTGCCATAAGAAGGAAAAGCTATTCCCAACTCTGTGTGCTTCATTTGTGACTGCATCTTTTTCTCTCCTACTCAAGGAAGGACATTATCAAAGATGAGGCCAGTGCAGATTTCAGGCCACAAACACAGTTTATAAAAAGAAACATAGCATCTCCAGTGTTCTCTAAGTTAGCTTCTATTATGAGCCTTGTGGTGGAGATTGCCAATTGCTTTCCTAATATCTCTTTCCCTCCTCCTTCCTTTGTGGTAAATGTCCAGTTGTATTCAGGGTGACAATAAGCCCAGCTAAAAAGCAACATTTCACAGCCACACTTGAAAGCAGTAGTGGCCATGTACTACATTCCAGCCAATGAGATAAAAGTGAAAGTTGGGAGTTAAAAATGGGACATCTAACTGTTCTTTGTTTTTCTCCTGCTTCCTCTCCTTGTTTTTCTGGAATGCTGACACAGTGGCTGGTGCTCTAGCAGCCATTTTTGGACTCTCAGAAAAAGCCTGGAGTTGGAAGCCTTATGTTAAGGATGGAAGAACAGGTGAAAAGGAGCCTGAGCTCCTGGTGACATTTTGGAGCCATAATACCAGCCCCAGAATGCCAACAGGCTTTTCTTACATGTTGATGAAATACTCCCCTATTGCATTAAGTCACTGTTATCTGAGTCGCTATTATGTTAAATAATAAAAGTAAAATATTTCAATTCAGGGTCTTCCCCTCTGTCTCAGGGTTGTTTTTAAGTTCAAAGATGTTGCATAGAAATAAGAAGTGGTGGAGGGTGGTCTGGGGTCTTGTCTTTGGCATCAACCTTTATTCACACCACATCTGCTGACCTGTATGTGCTTGCACCTGGCCCCAGGTGGCCAGCCATGCAGACACAGCTGCATCCTTCTTGTTCTGACAACAGGATGGCTTTTATTCTTTTGTCTTTTGCTACCACATCTACCATTGGTGACATGGGAAACTTACCACTAATCCCAAGCCTTTCTTGTTTGAAGAAAAATTTACAAAATTTTGTCAGGCCCGTCTACTTAGACCCTACTCAAAAACAGGTCTTTTCTTCCACATATGTGTAGTCATCGAAAACAGATTTCCATGAGCGCACCACATTGACATGGTCCTGAGTCTTCTACGTGCTGGCCTAAGTCATATGTAGATGAATATAAGCTAGCACCAACTCTAACTCGTTGTTATTATATTTTAGGTTATTAAAAATTTGACATCTTATTATCGGAAATGGTCAGCTTGCACCTCACTTCACAACAGATAATGCCATGCAGTGCGTAGACATGCCACAATGGATACCTGCTAGAGGAAGGTGTTGTGGTGGAGGCCTGTGGGTCTCCACCTTTCACCTGCTTCATCATCATTCAGTGGCGAATGTAGAGAACCACTGCCCAGTGCATCGAAAGTCAGAGGCCACAAAGTTCTGCTAGCACCATAGTCGCCTTGTATAACTTTCAGGGGTAGCATCGTTTAAACCCCAAGAGATCCTCAGACAGTGAAGCTGATGTCCCTCCTTTTAGAAAATATATATCCATGTGCACTTTGCAGACAGTTTATGAACAAAAAGCAGGACCTGGCTGGTCATACGCATTATATATACATGCATACACACACACACCTCTATATATGTATTTACATATACATATATTATTATTTTTACATTTTTATTGCATTATAGACATATGTACATTGCTATTTGAATTATCTTCTTATTGCCTATAACCTTTTAAAAATAGAGGTATAAGCTGAGGTCAAATTTACGTACAGTAAAATGCACAGATTTTAGGGTGTGATCCCATGCAATCTGGCCAGTGTGAACACAAACCCAGTCAAGATAGAGAACATTTCCATTTTCCTCAACAGTTGATGGATAATGTATTAAAGGATTGTTCAGAAGCCTTAAAAATGAGTGCATGCCTGACAGCCCTATAGGACCAGTCGTGCCCCATTGTTGATGGGGACTTGGGCTGGGTGTGTATAGGAAAGGAGATCAGCATGTCACTGGAGTTTTCCAGACCTTCCTCCTGTTGATCTGACGCGTGGTCACTTTTATCAAGAACTCATGTCAGGCTGTTTTTCACAGAAATATTCTGATTATGCGAACTAGATCGTGTGGCCTGCTATAAATCACCCTCATTGTCCCTTGGTATTTTGAAAACTGATGAAACTGCTGACTCTTGGCTCCTTCCTTTGTATGCAAATGATGAATTATAGATGGGAACTAGGAAAAAGAAGGTTGTCCCTGGGCTGCTGGTTTGAAGAGAAGTGGATTAGAGAAAGAACATTGCCCCTCTTGACTATTTATTGTGACATTGCTTAGAAAAATTCAAACTCCAAAGACTTCAAATCTCTGGGGACATTGTTAGCCTTCTGCAGGAATTATTAAAATGTACAGAAATGTAGGAGCCGCACTTTATAATAATTAATCAGGGTCTGTTGATTAATAAAGCTCATTTTTTAGTCTAGATGATTCAGAGTATCATCCAAAGGACAGTGTCCTTGTCATTTTGATTAAGAAACCAGACTTCGCAGTGGAAAGAAGTCCAGGAACATCCGTGCTTCCTCCGTCTCCCTGTAAAATAAATATTGAATGAGAATATTAACTCGTTAACCTTGACAACAATTTGTAATTTTCATAAGGGGGAAAAAAACCGCATATTCAGCAAATAAATCGCTGCGGGGATTTCAGGAAAACAAATTGGAGAGAATGAAGAATGCTACCATATGAATTCTGTCATTTTTATGGGCCAGGGTGATTAATTTGTTTGTTTAGGTCCCTCAATTAAGGCCACAAATAGTGTAAAGTGTTGGGAGCAAGTTAACCATTATGTCTGCCGTGGAACAGTCAACTGCCAGTGAGAGGAAAGGTCATTCAGGGGAAGAGAGTAACGCGGCACCCAACACTGAGCCTAATGCCATACCACAGCCACTCTACCTGGGGTTAGCTGCTGAAGCTGTAATTTCACTCTATTAATAGTTTAAAGCTTGTTTTTAACAGATAACCCCTTTTGCTGGGCAACTACGAGGGAAAATCATTAGGTGGAATTAGCAGTACCAGTCACAGCCTTTCCAGGGTTATCTAATTATTTTGAACTCAATTTAACCAGGAATGGAGATAAAATAAATAACCCATGGACTATTTACCTTGCTGGTAAGAAGGCTTCTTTTGTCCATTAAAAAAAGAGAGAGAGAATAGAAATCAAAAGCAGTTGAGGCCAGAATCAAAGCCCTGTTTTCTTAATTTTGCAGTCGTGTGGGGCCCTGAGATACATTTCTTCCTCCTCTGACCTTTCGCACTCCCACCCCTGAGGATGTCATTTGTTGGAATGTTTGCCATTATGCGTGTATTAAGTGTACTGTTTTCTCCCAGCTCGCTTGGCGTAGAACTTAACTGCTTAGGGACTTTGGATAATCCACATTTTTGCTTGTAAGGTTTGTTTGCTGTCCTCGCTGGCTCCATCACCATCCCTCTGTAGGAAACTGAAGATTTAATACGGTTATTTATTTATTTATTTATTGTCTTTTTCGTGACCAGTAAGGGGATCGCAACCCGTGGTGTGGTGTTGCCCGCACCGCGCTCAGCCAGTGAGCGCACGGGCCAGTCCTATACAGGATCCGAACCCGCGGCGGGAGCGTCGCTGCGCTCCCAGCGCCGCACTCTCCCGAGTGCGCCACGGCCCGGCCCTAATACGGTTATTTTTAATTTCACTTGAACATTGACTTTTTGAAGGAGAGGCATAGATTAGTATATTTGCAGCACGGTGAAGGGAGAGTTAAGCAAAATAAATGTGTTTCATATTTCACTCAAAACAAAGGGAACAAGAGGCAGAGAAAACAATCCTTCAACTCAGTGGAAAGAGCTGAGATTTTCTGTGGCACCTTGCTATGGTGTTCATCCTGGCTTTGCCACTTTCTAGCCACATGATCTTGATCAAGTTCCTTTATCTGTTAGAACCTGTGTCCTATTTTGAAAAATGAGGCTAATACCTACATTATCGTGTTGATGGTAGGATTAAATGAAACACTCATCAAGTGCTTATCACAATTCCTGGCACATAGTTAAGTATTCAAAAAATGTTAGCTGTTGATAACAATGATGAACGTGGTACAGTGAAGTAGTCGTGTTTGTAGGCTGAGAATGACAGAAGACAGGACAAGAAATGGGACCATTAATGGAATTACTCTCCAGGGCAATGGGAAAAGTATCCAGAATGTAAGTGAAGAAACTGGTCTTGGATCAAGGGGACAGAATGTAAGAAGTGGTGGAAATATGTATTTGTAAGTTGGAAAGGAAGAAGAGAGAATATGAATGAGTCCATGCATTAGATTCTTCTTTCCAATTACAAGTTAATCAGGAGACCAAGGTCAATGCTGAAAGGGGAGAGACTTAAGGAGCATGTAAAAGGTAAGGAATGGACCTCCTAAGGAATAAGAAAGGCAGTAGACCTGGAGTATGGAGCACTAACAAATCAGTGAATGGATGTGTATAGAAGACCTGTCCATCAGAAAGTGCTTTATGTGAAAGGTCACGGAAGCCAACCATTGGACAGATTGATTCCATGATTGTATCAAAGGCTTGATCTTGGACAAAGGACAATAAACAAAACGTTGATTGCCAACTGCATTATTATCTGCCAAAGAGAGCCAATTCATCATGGTGCACAGTAGATGCTCAATAAATATTTGTTCTGGGTTGACTTTCAACTATCTTCAGGTGCCTCAGGGTTAAGGTTGTACCTGGTTTCATTACCTGTCTTTTTACTGGCATTCAAAAGCAAACAATATGAACAAAAACATATGTGAAGTAGTATTGGCCCGAAGTATAAAATAAATACCCATGAATTCCTAATGATGCAAGTAAATAATTGAATAAACAAATTTATAAAGTGTGGAAAAATAAGCAAATATCTTATGCAGAAGACTCCAAATAATTTATGTGGATACACAGCCTTCAAGGAGGTAGAGCCTAACTCCCTACTCCTTAGGTGTAGGGTGTACATTACCTCAGCCAAAGGATCATGACAGTGATTTGTCATGTTGAAGCATGTACCCTAGATGTGATATTATGAAAATGTCAATTTACCTCTTTGGCCTTCCTCTCCTAAATCCATAACCCCAGTCTAATTATGAGAAAAGCACCAGCCAAATCCCAACTGGGGAACATTCTACAAAATACTTGACCAGTGTTCCTCAAAACTGTCATGGTCATCAAAAATAAAGAAAATCTGAGAAACTATCAAAGTCAAAAGGAATCTAAGGAGACACGATGACTAAGTGGGATGTGGTACCCTGGATGGGATCTTGAAACAGAAAAAGGACATTAGGTGAAAACTAGGGGAAATGTACTGAGTTTAGTTAACACTGTATTGTTATGGTTCACTAACTGTTAAAATGCATGATACTAATGTAAGATGTTAGTAACTGAGGAAACTGAGTGTGGGGTATTTGGGGACTCTATCCTGTCTGTGATTTTTCTGTGAATCTAAAAATATTCTAAGATTAAAAAAATCATAAATTTTGATAAAGGATGGTGAGTGAGGAGTGAGTCCAAGGATTAAAATAAAGCATTATCTGTCTAGCATATGGGAAGAAGAGTCCACTTCCAAAAGGGAGATCAGAAATGTCACTGTGTCACTGTAGCAGATAGCAACACTCTACTTTCCATTGCTGAAACAAAGGTATACTTTGAGAAGATCCTACAATGCAAGAAAGGAGGTGCACTTACCACCTTATAAACATTCTAGGCTGTCAGCCAGAGACTTCTAATACCCCTCTTCCTCCTGCTCTTCCTCTTCTCTTGAGGCAATTTACTTACATTCCCTTTGGAAATGGCACATAACTTCAGTGGTTCACAGAATTTGAAGATTTTGTGAGATCATTCATGCAAATCTCTTAAAACAGCATCTTGCTCACAACTGCTAGTTTTCATAGTTTCCACTTTTTCCTTAACTATATAGTTAAAATAATACTTAAAATAATAGATCTAGCCTTGTGAAATCATCCTTTAATCCTTTAAAAAATTAGAGTATGGTCATTTTTTTTGGATCAATATATAAAGCTTTGGTTACTGTCTTTTCACATAAGTATTTGCTTCTCTGAGAACTTCCTTGGATAAATTACCAGGAGTGAGATTATTATAAAGTCAAAGGATATGAATGATTTTAAGCCTCTTGTGGTATATTGTGAAATGGCTTTCAGATAAAGAATAAACCACTTTGTACTCTCACAGGTTACATAAGATGCTGTTCTTCAGTAGTGCATACATGCATTTTCTATTTTCTTTTCCTCTATGCCATAAGCCTCTTTCTGTGTTTAAGGAATCCTCTTAGTTTCAAGGTAGAGGCCACCTCCTCCAGTAGCTGCTGAAACTGCCTTATGCTCACTTCTCTATACTGCCTTGAAGCTGAGATGTCATCCAGGCTCTTCCCATGAGATGTCAAAGCCTGCCCAGAATTTGAATGGGCTCCAGAAAGAAAACAGAAACCTGCAGGGACATCTCCCTGGCATCTGTAGGGTTCCAAGCTCAAGATTAAGTTCCTAGAGGAGCACTGGCAGGGTTTCTCAGGCAGCAGCCAAGGTCCAGAGCACGGGGTGTCGGCAGGCGACACCTAGTGCTGGACCAATTCTGTGTGACCCAATAACATTATAATAAATTACCTTCTTGCTAAAATCGGCCCAAATATGTCACTGCTGCTTGCATTGAAGACCCTTAATATTTATATACACCACCTTATATCTAATTATATACATCTAATCCCTCAGCAGCACAGAGTATTAAAATAGTTTTCATCTCTGTCCACATGTTAGGTGAAAATCTGACACCTTTTTGTTTTAAAGATCACTACTGAGTTTAAGAATCTTTTCTTTCACATGTTTACTGGTCAACTGGATTTTGTACTCTACTTTTATCCCCCATTATATACGAAGCTAGAGAATGTCAGCAGATAAAAACACACAGAACAGTAGGTCATGGCTCTTTGGCAGAAAGTGTAACTTATTTTTTTTTTCTTCTACTGTTTTGAATTTTCTTTTTCTTGATAGTGTCATAGGTAATATTTCATGAATAATTCCTATGTGCTGGCAAATTTTCTAAAGGCTCTCCCTGAATTATTTCATTTAACCCTTCAAAAATTCTATGAGACACATAGTAATGCTATCCCCATTTTATGGATGAGAACACTGAGCCATAGAGATGTTATCATCTCATGTAACATTATCCATCTAGGAAGAGGTGGAGGCAGGATTGTAACCCAGGCAGCCTCATCACAGAGATGGAAATTTGTTCCATTTCATTGGGCTGTGCATTATTTCTATGTTGATTAGGAACTACCAACAATTATTATAAAACCCTAAAAAGAATGGTGATATAAGCAGATTATTGAAATCACTAACAAATCTTTAGTGGAACCCGTCACTAGGGGTGATTGATTTAACATATCTGTAGGCATAGGATTTCATAGGGTTTCAGGTTCCACATTTCAGTTGACATCCAAGGTGTTCTGGAGATCAATGGATCTGCAACTTTTATGTGTATCCTTGCTATAGCTTATTAAAATGAGGCAGTGGGGAAAATGCTTGGTGAAGCAGTCATTCATTTTCGGTGGGTTTCATTGACTGATGCCAGCGACAGTTTCTGTTCTGCTTGCTTTTGTTTCTCAAAGTGCTAATAGTGCGATTCTGTCCCTGCAATCCTATTACTGGTGGCAGTGGAATATAATCAGGCAGTACCTGCAGGATAAGTCAAAAGATTAAATTAAGTTGGGATTTGAATCCCCACTAAACACAGAATCAAACGAAGATTAGATTTCTGGACCCCAGTCTCTGAATGGCTTTCAAGGGCTTCTCTTAAACAACAACAAAAATATATCATTATTCACTTTGACCACGGGCATGTTAAAAGGAAATGCAGACAAAGAGAGAGGGAGGAGGAGAGGGACTGCAACAATATGGAGCCTAGTTCTTTACTCCCTGAGTATTCTCTGACTTTGCAGAGCTCGTTCCTTTCCTGATCCACCCTAGAGAAGTCCTATGTTGAATTCACATGTGGCACATGAAGGACTCCAGAATTTTAACCATCTCATCTTGATCCACCACTCTGCTCCTGACATTTCAACATCTAAAATCAAATTAGCACAAGGCTCGCTTTGTTTGGGAAAGCTACAGAGAATAAATTTGGAAAAAGCTGCAAATTAGATAAGTATTGGCAAGAAAGGTGAAAACTCAAAAAATGGGATGGGAAGAAATTTTTTTCTTCCTTAGCTTTTTCTTTTTCCATTTTCTGTTTTTGCTAGTGGTGTTCGTACTGTTCCTAAATGTACTGCATCATCACCTTTTAAATGCAGACCAAATTGTACACAACCGAGTATTGGCAGGGATTCTTACAATTGGAAATATTTGTCAAACTCCTGTCTTTCTGCTGCAATGACTGCCATTAAGAGCCATGGGCTTCCTGAACACATCCTTCCTCATGCCAAGCTGGCTTTTACAACTCTTCTAGAGAGTTCACCCTTTTTACAGCCCTTTTCATAAAGAAACCACTTTATAAGATTAGGGAATGAGAAAGCCACACTACGGTGAAGGTATCAATTGATATCTTAGAAAATTTACAAATTTCTGCACATCAATAACCTTTGGAGCCACATCTGAATCTGACAACACCAAGAGCCTCTCTACTGCAGAATATGTAAATCAATAATATCAATTCTTGTAAGGATTGCTAAGATGTATTGATCATAGCATGTGTTGGGCACTCCTCTCAGAACATCACATGTACTAACTTATGTTATGCTAATAACAACCTTATGAGGCAGATTCTATTATTAGATGAGGACCTGAGGACCATATCGGAGAGGTCACTTGTCCCGAGTCACACAGCTAGCCAGCAGAGAAGTAGGGGGTTCAAGCCCCAATGATTGGAAACCAGAGCCCATGTTCCTAATGGTTATACAGCACTGCCTCTGCAAAGGACGCTAAAAACCAGTATATGGTGTCTTCTCATTTTCTGCCTATATCATATTTACAACAAAAACAAACGATTTCCCTCCTCAGCTGCCAAAGCTTGCCTCCATTTATTGGAGAGTCACATTTGCCTGCTGTGGTGGCCGTCATGCCTCTCGACTTGCTCAGAATCACAGCCACCTCTCTCTGCATTTGGGGTGCTGTCCCTTTCCGTTCGGTTTCAGGGTTAGAACGACTGTCAGTTACACTTCCCCTCCACGCCTTGGCCAGCATACGGGCATGGGTGCGAGCTACACCAAATGGTTCTGTTTCCTGGCAACTGGAGTCTTGACAAGGTGACAGTCACCACTTTATTCCAGCCCTTTCAATGAGGTTTCTTCTAGCAGTCCTGGTTCCTGTACTTTTTAAGACCTGATTCTACAGTTTTCCTTTTCATTTTGTGGTCTATTACACACCTTTCCAATAAGTCTCTCTCCCTCTCTTTTCTGGCTTTACCTAGCCGAAATGGATTTCTGTTGTTAGCAGCCAAAGAATCTTAACGGATATACCTGTCAAGATGGACAAGTGTTAAAGGACAAAGAACATTCCCCGTGGGGCCCCTCTCATGCACTTCCTAAATTAAAAATAATGGTGGAGAATTATCGATTGAAGGCTCACTGTCCGCAGGCACTGTGTGAAGTGCTTTCTGTGCATTCCTTACAGATGAGGAAACTGGTATACAGAAGGAAAATGCCACAAAATGGAGGTGGATGGTGTTGGAAGAACTCAAAACAAATGGAGCCTTGTTCCAGGAGCCTCTGCCACAGGTAGTCTAAGAGTGGTGGGTCACTGGTGACTCTAACTCAAAATAAAGACTGATCAAAATCAGCAGCTGTGTAACGTTTATAATGTTCCAAGTGCTTTGCTGTCTAGGCTTTCCTTTGATCCTCTAGACCACCCTGCAGGTAGGTATCATGGCCACCTGCCAAGAACTCTTGCCCTGTAATATAGAGCAGTCCTTCCTTTGGTCTCACCTCCTCCGAGAGGCCACCCTAACATACTCAACTAATATGTTTGCCCCTCTCCAATCACCAACTGTCCCCTTCATTTTGCTTCTGGCTCCTATAGCTGCCAAAAGTTATATTCCTGTGGTTTCTTGTGTATTATGTCACCCCGTGAGGATGCGAATCCCTGTGACTGTCTTGTTCATCTCAGTATTTTCAGCACATGTATCTGTTTCTGACACAGGGCAGACACTCGCTAACATTTGCTTAACACATCAATAAAATAATGCATTTTTACTAGTTTATAATTCTTCTGCATTTACAGCTCTGGAATTGCTGGCTGTGTGATTGTGATTAAGTTAGTGCACCTTAGTAAGATTCTGTTTTTTCATCTGTAAAATGGGGACAGTAAGAGCACCGCCTGTTAGGGTTGTTATTAGACCTACGTGAATCAGTAAATAGGAAGCATTCAGCACGTGTCTAGCTAGAGGTAGTGTTCAATGGGAACGGTCGGGGAACAGACACTGGGGAGAAGGAAACTTCTCTTTGTGCTGTTTCTTCTTTACCCATCCACTACTTAACAGACTACACTGGACTCCAGGCATAAAAGTGCAAAATTGTGTAGTCATGGGTAGCAAGGGGGATTTTTTTCATATTGGATATTTAAGGCAGGTTCGGAAACTTGGAAATAAAAAATATAAAATCTGATTCTTGCATCCTTACATTACTCTAAATTTACTATGTTAGGACTCTATGGTTCTAAGTTTTGTTCCACATCAAATGAATTAAGCCCAAAAATATATTCATTGTATTAAAACACCCAGGGCCAGTCTGATAGGGCTTGATCCAGCAGCTCAGCAATATCGGCAGAATGTGTCTCCATCTCTCAGCTCTGCTTCCCTCTAGGTTGACTTCACACTTAAGTAAGCCATTTCTCTACTTGGTTTTCCTCCATAACTTCAGACTCACAGACTGTCAGCTAAAAGTCACAGTGAAACAAAGAACACGTCTTCCTCCATATTTTTAGCAAAGGTCTCAGAACTGTGTCTCATTGGTCTGGCTTGGGTCACAAGATTATCTCTAAACTAATCAAGGCAGCCAAGGGGATGGATTGCTCTGATTGGCCAGGCCTGGATATGTGCCCAAGCTTGGAGTTAAGGGTGAAGTTAATCACCCAGACCAAGATTGAAGAAGGAACGTCTCCCTGAAGGAGAACTGGGGTGCTGTTACCGAAATGGGAAGACAGAAGATGAGGCAGACCGAATGGACAGACACCTGCTCCATTTGCTTAGGTAGCACTAAATGATATATCTGAAGATGATGATTCCAATGATAAAAGAGAAGGAAGTGTGACATGTAGTGATCAGATAACTTGTGCAAGAGTCCTCCTCTAGAAGTAGGGTGACCAACCATCCAGGTTTGTCTGGGGTTTTCATTGCTATGACTAGAAAAAGTCCCAGGCAAACTGGGATGAGTTGGTCACCCTCTCCAGAAAGTACTAATAGAACCATGCCTCACAATCTGCTTGGCATTGTCTTTTCTTTTTTTCTCTGACTCTCATGTTCCAGTCACCTACCAAGCTTTTCCTGAGCACTTTCCACAGCCCTAAACTAGGCTGGGCACTGGGAATTCACAGATAAAAGAGTGGGTCTCTTTGGGCAAGAAGGGACAAACATTTAGAAGACAACAAGACTGTGTAAGAGCTTTAATGCAGTAGGACCATGGTTTGACCTGTCCCTGAGGGGCATTGTGTGTGTGTTTGGACACAAGACTATTGCCAGAGGAGGTAAACCTTTCCTTCAGTATTGAAGGAAAAATTGCGTCAAGCTCAGTATTCCTGATTCCAAGGGAATGTTCTTTCTATTAAGCTGGGCTACGAGATATGAGTTCCGTAAATGGAAATACAGAAAGAGACTTGGTTTTCCCAAGTAGTGACCTCTGTTTAACTGACAGCTTAAAATGTGCAATAAAAATGTGGCGATACAGAGATGTGGACATAACCCAGTAGAAATGTGTGTGTTCATCTGACTTTTAGAAGATTGGCTGGTGTCTGGATATGTCTGATCTTCCCCAAGAGAGAGAAGAAATGTCTTTGCAAATTTTGGTCCTATGTATCTCTGCTCCCCCATCTTTACCCACATAGCCTGTTTAGCACTGTAACACCTACTTCACCAGGGCTCAGAAGCTTCCCTGTTGCCAAGAACCCCCCCCTATATGAGAGCAGATGCGGGACGACTCCCAATACAAGCCCCACATACCAATTTAGCCCTGAAACAAACACACTAGTACAGACACACACACACCATGTTACAGTCATTCTAAACACCCTTCTATTTCAAAGAGATTGTTCATAAAGGAGGATTTGAGTCAGGAAAAAACCAAAGCATTTTGTTTCATAAATAGAATTGGTGTGGGAGTTGATTGTTTTCTCTCCTGAGGGATAAACATTTTAATTTAATAACAGTCAGAAATTGCCTAAACGTTCCTGAGGAAAAAATATAGTGTTCCTGTGAGGACAGAATCTATTCACTTACTGAATACTTGGAATGACGTATTTCATAGAAGTGTTACTCAAAACTACCAACCAAAAATTTCTAAGTGTCAAATTTTACTAATAAAAATAGCTGTAGTTATCACTTATTGGGAAATTTTTATGTCCCACATCTTATGTGGCAGGTGCATATGATAACATACAGAATATGATATCCGACATGGTTTTCATGTCAAGCCCTTAAAGTAAGCGTCATTATAATCCCCATTTTATAGGTAGGTAAACTGAGGCTAAGGGAAGTTAGACAACTTGCAAGTAAGGAATAGAGCAGGAATTCAAATTTAAATCTGTCTGTATTTGTATTTATTACCATTTATATAGCAGGTCTGTTCACAACACCTTCCAACAGAGCCATTTTAGGTAGGACATAGATTTGCAAGAGGAAAAGGGATTGAAAAAAGAACGAAAATAAAACAACTGAGTTTACACAGTATTTATTAAGAGAATGTCACCACAGCTGAGGCAACAGACAGCAAGGTGGCCAGGCCAAGAAAATAAAATTATCTGTGTGAAAAAAAAAAAAAAAAACCCAACAACAACATGAAGAGAATCTTCACATAAATAGAATTTGGTCATATTTGTGGTTGATTGCTTGTTTGTTGCTAGACCTTTGTGAAGAGCCTGGTTGTTTTTCATTGCATATGTAAGACATAATAAAGGCTTAGATGGCCACAGAGATTTCTGAGATATTATCTGTTCTACCTCATCTACAGCAGATCTATTCTGCCTTTACCTTCTTTGCCTCAGTCCATAGCCAGAGATGCCCCATTAAAGCCAGTTTTCATAAGCCATTCAAATTCAATCAACAAACAAGACCTTGTCCTATGTTAATAATAATAGCGTCTAATATGTATGAAGCGTTTATTCTATGCTGGGTTCTAGCCTCAGGATTTTATATGTATTAACTAATTAAACTCCTCATAACTCCACGAGGAAGTTACTTTCATTATCTCTATTTTTTAAAAGAAGAAACTGAGGCACAAAGAGGTCACTTACCTGAGGTCTGAAGGCTAGCAAGTGTCAGAGCTGGGATTCAAACCCTAGTGGTCTGGCTCCAGAGCCCACAGCCCTAACCATCATGCATCCCACCTCTAGACCAGGGGTTGTCACACTTTCTATAAAGGGCCAGATAAGTAAATAGGCTTGGAAGGTCATAGAGTCTCTGTCACAAGTATGTATCTCTGTTGTACCACTCCAACTGTCATTGTAGCCTGAGAAACTGGATAAATGGTATCACTATTTGCCAAGATGTGGAAGAATACAGGAGGAACATTTTGGGCAGAAAATTTAGAAAGTTCTTTTTAAGGAATGTTAAATTTGAGATGCATATGTGGCCATCCAAGTGAAGGAATCAAATATGTAGCTGGACACATGAATGAAATTCAGTTAAAAAAAAAAAGAAGACCTTGGTATAAAATTTGGAAGTGACTGACCATAGATGATGTTTAAA
>NW_007740207.1:30765-31370 GCF_000696425.1 Galeopterus variegatus | reverse complement strand
CCATGAGTACTGGGCAGGAGCTGTGATGATAACTGTAGGAGTCCAACATCTACTCACACTGACCTCCTGGGCTGGAGGAGCCCATGAGTACTGGGCAGGAGCTGTGATGATAACTGTAGGAGTCCAACATCTATCTACTCACACTGGCCTCCTGGGCTGGAGGAGCCCATGAGTACTGGGCAGGAGCTGTGATGATAACTGTAGGAGTCCAACATCTACTCACACTGGCCTCCTGGGCCGCTGGTCATTACACACTTTGGGTTTCAATAAAAATGATCATGTTGCACACAAGTCAGAAAGCAAAAAACCCTTTTAGTAGAGGGAATCTGGAGGGAACAAGAGGCAGTAGATCGGGAAGGATCTTAGGGGATAGGAGGAAGGTCTGTTTTGCTGTTCACTCTTTGGTGGGAATGTGCCCTAACCTTCCAACCTGCACAGCCCCGGCTTCTCCGAGTGGCTTTCTGCATTTCTCCACACTTCGGCTGTCCTCTTAAGCACTCATTTCTCTGACTTTGTACCTAATACAGTACCTCTGTGACGCTGGTGCTCACAGAATTTTTAAAAAATAAGTGATTGAAAAGGGCCTTCTGCTGTCTCTCCCATCT
>NW_007740207.1:27875-29378 GCF_000696425.1 Galeopterus variegatus | reverse complement strand
GAGTCCAGGAAATTGAGTTCCTTAGAAAGAAAAGATGACTGACAGGTGTCTAGGACTTTCATGTTACATATACACCCACAGAAACCAATTATTTAAAGAGCATTCTTTTTGTTTTGATCTCCTTGAAAGAGTACTATAAATTCCTCTGATCTAAGATACAGTCTTATATAGAGAAGCAAGTCAAATATCAATGAAATAAATATGGTTGTAAACAAGGATTTGGGTTGTTGTTAAGTGTTCTATATGCCATTCTATGAAATTAGAATTTTTTATCTATATGGTGACTTAGTGCAATGTTTTCAGACATTTTTAGCATTAGCAGAAACTTTTTTGGGATGGAATGAAAGCATTTATGGGACCCCAATATATAAGATACATAAGAGAAGAACTATTCCAGTTGAATCCAGAGCTTACCCTTCTAACACCCCCACTTTGTATCTCTGTTGTGCCCATATACAGTCCAGGCACAAACCACTTTCTAGAACTCTTGGGCTCTGCTCAGTTTGTAAACTGTTGTCCTGGTGAGTTTAGAGAAGAACTTTCTAGAGTGAGAACAGGAAAACTTTTCTCCCTAAAAAGGTAATTCAGTCACCTGCTCTGCCCCTGAACTCTGTAGTCAACAGCAGTGCTAATGGCTGATCAATCAGCCGAATTGTAAAACATTCCATTTGTTTAATCTTCAGCTTTGACACCAAGGGGGATCCTTAGGAAATGAGTTGTTAGTTCTTATGAAAATCCCGGTAGACAACTGGTGGAAAGTGTAAATGTGGGTATCAGAACTTGTTATTAGGGCCGGCCCGGTGGCGCACTGCTACAGTGCACTGCTTGGGAGCGCAGTGGCACTCCCGCNGTTCACAAAGACTTCAGGTAGCTTTTAATGTGCAGCTTGGCTCCATTTCTTTTACTTTCCTAGCATGACAGAAATACTATTAAGTTGAGATGATTCATTAGTCATTGCTCGAACAGTTTTATTGGGATGACTATTACCATGTATTTAACTTCTCAGATCCCCATAGCATTTTACTGCTGGTTATTGTTCCACGAATCCATTCAATGGTGATGGAGTTGTATTCCATTTTTGCACAGGCCATTCTATTGAGCCAGCTGCGTGACCAATCAGGACCCTGTTAAAATCCCCACAGAGACCTTCTTAGGTTATCTCAGGACCTTTCATTACGTGGTGCTAATAGAGGTCACACGGATTTTCCCCTGACATTTTTACTAGACAAATATCATAGACACCTGTGATTACCATTGTGAAAAAAAACTTACTAGGAAGGGTGTAATTAAGATAGGTTTCAGGGGACCAGAGTCCAGGAAATTGAGTTCCTTAGAAAGAAAAGATGACTGACAGGTGTCTAGGACTTTCATGTTACATATACACCCACAGAAACCAATTATTTAAAGAGCATTCTTTTTGTTTTGATCTCCTTGAAAGAGTACTATAAATTCCTCTGATCTAAGATACAGTCTTATATAGAGAAGCAAGTCAAATATCAATGA
>NW_007740207.1:24215-26255 GCF_000696425.1 Galeopterus variegatus | reverse complement strand
GGGTTGCGATCCGTTGCCGGACACGAAAAAAGACAAAAAGGAAAAAAAAAAAAAAACTTGTTATTAGCCTAATTTGCAAGAATAGTTCGACACATTCAAAACAGAAGACACGTCATAGTAACCACCTTGTCATGAAACAGCCTTGCTAGGTTACTCAGAGGAAAGCATTAATTCTAACATCTAACAAAATATTTCACAATAATAGTTGAGGCTTAAATTAAGAATAATTTATGTAATATTCCAATTTTTAGATTTTGAGGCAGACATTCTATAAAGTTCTATTTTATATCATGACTTAGCAGAGCAATCATGTTTTAGGAATTTGTGTAGAGGAAAGGGCACTGAAGGGGGTGGGGGGGCGGGGTGGAAAGAGTCTCATGATCTGGGCTGCAGTCTTGCCTTGACACAAAAGCATTGGTTTGACCTCAGAGAACAGAGATGCTAAATTATTTTCCCAGGCTTTTTATCTATAAAATGAGGAGGTTCAACTCGATGATCTACAGTCCCTTTCAACTGGAACATTCCACAAGCATCCGTGATGTATGTTATTGTCGATTGTGCTACTGCCTGTGATACACGTGGGCGAACTCATCTGAAGAGACCAACCTGTGATTTGTGCTTCCTTAGTCCCCATTCTGACCACTAAACTCTTTGTTGTCATACCAGTTTAAATTGTGCTTTGCAAACTCTTCCATCATGTAAAAACCTTGCCTGGCTCAAAAGTAGGTTTCTGTGCTCTGGTTCATGGCCTGGAGCAGAGAAGAGCATTTATCTTTCTGCTTCTTAGGCTTGGTGATTAGCAATTGTGTTCCTGTTAAACAGCCTGTGGTTAGATTCTGCACATCAGAAATGGCTTATTGACTCCTTGTGCTAGTAAGGAATCTATATTTTTATGGCATCATTTATATCTTCAAAAATATACATTATGAAATAAATAAAATGAATTGCATTTGGCACTTTTTAACACCATAATGATCTTTTCAAAATAGCTAGTTAGAATGTAGTGTTTTCATCAATAGTATCTTATCTTAGATATAAATCACTCTTTTACCTTTAAATCCTCCTGACTCAGAACCTCCGGTAGTAGGTCTACATTTCCGTCCAATATCTCATCTATTTACTCTTGTTTCATTTCTGCATAAGTGTCACTTCTCTGTACCAAAATTCTTAAAAGGCACATAGGTCTGATTGCAGGCACTTGGTTGAGAGGTTGTTGTGAATGGAGTGAATCTGATTGTGAAGGTTTTCTTCTGGGTTTGTACTCAAGATTTAGTATCCATAAAAATCACCAAAGATGTTTGTTAAATTACATATTTTGGGCCTATTCCACAGGGATTCCGATTCAATAGATCTGGAGTGTGTCCCAAGAATCTATGTTTCTGTCAACAGCTCCAGATGATTCTGATACAAAAGAGCACCTTGCTATAGGTGTCATTTAATGGCTACTTGGGTGGGAATGTGGGGCTATGTAGCCAGGACCCAAAACTATCTATTCCCCGTACAGCTCAGATTCCTCTTTTGTCCTGGGGATTGCACTCATGGTTCTCTTAGGCCTGAAATTTTTTTACCCTTCATAGAAGGGGCATCAATTCTTTTGAAAACTCTCCTCTTTTTTCTAGGTGATTTCTATGTATGCTAAAACCTGAGAACCACTTCCAGAAGGGAATATCACAATTAGATTCAAACCTTTTTAAAATTTCCTAACTAAATGCCTGTAATACAAAATAAGCAGATTTTAGTGTTTGGATTTAGAAAAACAACATCCTAAACAGAACAATGATGTAAGAACAAATAGATGAGATATGGGGAGGAAAGCAGATACATAGAATATTCTAAGAGCTTCATGCATCAAATATTTACTTCATTTTCTGAAAATTAATACCTAATCTCCTTTCAGGGGCAGGTGTTCAGAAGCTGTGTAAGTCCGTTTCTGTTCCTTGTAACAAAATACTTGGAACTGGGTGATTTATAAGAAAACGAAATTTATTGCTTACAGATTCAGAGGTTAGGAAGTCCAAAGCCCAGAGAACACATCTGGTG
>NW_007740207.1:14588-24198 GCF_000696425.1 Galeopterus variegatus | reverse complement strand
AAATTTATTGCTTACAGATTCAGAGGTTAGGAAGTCCAAAGCCCAGAGAACACATCTGGTGAAGACTTTCTTTGGTAGTGACTTCAGTGATGGCAGAGTATCACATTGCAAAAAAAAAATGGCAGAGCAGAGAGAGCGGAGAGAGACTCTCCCCTCTTCTTTTAAAGCCCTCGGGACCATGCCCTGACCACCATTTTTAATCCATTCACTATGGCATGGTCCTTACAATCCCATCACCTCTTCAAGGCTCCACCTTTCAATTATATAGGGGTGTCCATCCTCTTAATGGTCACAAGTGGGGGCCAAGTTTCTAATACATAAAACTTTGAGGACACATTTCAAGCTTCAGTGAGTTTTGTGAGGACATAATTCAATCCACTCCAGAAGCATTCTCATTAGACTTCTCTACTGGAATGGCCCTCCACACCTCTAACGAAGTCCAAATGAACATTCTAGAAAGTTTTTATTCAACTGTAGTCCCAGGCCATTTACAACAGGATCTCCTGATATTTCAAGTTAAAAAAAAAAAGAAAAGGCAGATTAGATTTCTGGGTATCACCTCAAACACTCAAACACAGTGAAATACAGAGGGGAGAATCCTGGGAATAGAATGCGCTTTTTTATTAAAACTCTTGAGCTGATTCGTATGCATGCTGCAGACCGACGGTGGCAGCGTTGAGATGCCGCTGTAGTGCAGAATGCTGAAAACCTCTGAGGAGGGGTGAGGAAGAAGGGCCCAACATCCTAGAAATTTCCAGAGGCTGAGACTTAGAAGGCTGCAGGCTTTCAGCCCAGTTCAACATCTGACTGGCTGCATGAGCCTGGGCAAGTGTCTGAATGTAGTGTTGACACAAACAGCCAATGATTCTTAGAATTGGGAGCCAATTCTGCCCTGAAAAAAGGTGCTCAAGTTTCTCTGTTTAGAAACAGGACAGGGGGCCCCATCGGGGCGCTGAGGTGTGGAGCCGGGGGAAGCCAAACCCAGCTGCAACCAGGTACAGAGCACACCAAAACACCATTTTCACTTGGGTAGCCCTCCATAGCCGCCACAATTGCCACGGCTGCCACAAAAGCAGCTAGTTTCTATAGCAGCAGTCACAGCCACTGTGCAGATGGCACGCCAGACTGTCAACTGCCTTGACACAAGGAGAGGCACTAGCGGGGACCAAAACCAAAAAAGAAGGTGTCCTTTCTCTCCATAAATAACACTCCAGAGTAATAGAAGCATCTCATTTACAATAATAGGCAAGGACTTGATCACACCTGTCTCACCACTGGACAGGTCATCTAGGCAACAAACCAAAAGACAAACGGCTAATCTATCAGATGCAGAGAACGAATCTATGGTTATTACAGGGGGGGAGGGGGAGGGGGTAGAGAAAGAGAAGCAGGGGGAAGGGGAGAGACTGAGTAAGGGGCATAAAGAATAAGTATAATTTGTAACAATGAATATGCTAATAAAAAATTAAGAACAAACAAACAGGACAGCTCTCTGTTGTGAACTGGTCTTAGCTAACCTGACTGATCAGCAATACTTAGGTCAAAATTCCAAAACATTCTTTATATGTCCTTTCCCTCCACAATTTTTCTACCAGGTGGAACTTTATATTGAAAATAGCCTTAGACCAAGTTCTGCCAAACCTCATTTTTATTGGCAAGGAGACACCAAAATAGTCATTCTACCTGTTCTTGTGAGCACAGAGAGGGCCTTATTCTCAGACTTTTGGAATTTCTATAAGCCTCTTAAATGAGGCTCTCTGTGAGCTGCTGCAGCACCATTCAGGTGACTAGATGCTAACTTTCTATTTGGGGAAGATGACAGTCTTGTGAAATGAGAGCGACACAGGAACACATACAGTTCTAGACTGTCCTAAGGTGTTAGAACACTGGGCTTGATAGTTTTATTTTCGTGGTTCAAGAAATGTTGGTGGGGTACTCACAATCTTTCTAGCCCATGATATATCCTGAATTCTATTTATTTCCATTTATTTCACCGAGAAAAGTGATTTCTGACATTCATTATGCTAATAAATCCTCTGGTTTTGACTTTGATAAGTTCTTACTAAAATTCTTTGGAGGTTGGTATTCCTGATAAACAAATTTCAAATACTAACCAGATGCCTTTGATATCACACAGTCTATACTGAGCTATTTTGCAGTAAATTACCACACAGCAAGTATTATATGACCATTTCCTTTTTATCTAGTAGGCATTGGCCTCAAAGTTTAGAAGCACCTGAGCAGTCCAGGTAAACTCTTGAATGAATTGTGGAATAGTCCTGGATTGTGCAACTGAGTATTGGGTCTTATATGTTTTAGTTATACAGTCCCTGGTGCCTGTGGGGACAGATACTAAAATCTGTGGATGCTCAAGTCTGTTATATAAAATGGTGTAGTATTTGTATATAACCTACACACATCCTCCCGTGTACTTTAAATCGTCTCTAGGTTTCTTATAATACCTAGTACAATGCCTACACATCTCTGCAGTTGTATGGATTCAACATAGTATTGTGTGTGGCAAATTCAAGTTTTGCTTTTTGGAATTTTTTGGAATTTTCTTTCCAAATATTTTCCATCTGAGGTTGGTAGAATCCACAGATGTGGAACCCAGGACTAGGAAGAACTGACTGTTTTTAAAATTTTAAAGAGTAGCGTTGGGGAAACCACAGATCCTTTACTCGTCTCTAGCCTTCCCTCTTCTCCCACAAGGGGGCAGCATTAGCCCCAATTGAGAACCACTGTTAAAAACTGTAATCTTAGGGTCTCTCCCAGTCATTTGTGCTGCAAAAAAAGGATTAGACAACCATCACATTAAACCGAGTACTTAAATGAGTAGGTACAAAATTGGGCCTGAAGCTACTTAGCAATAGGGGCGGGAGAGCAGATTTGTCTTATCAGTGGAAACACCTGGGAGTTAGGAGGAGGTGGACTGAGGAGTGAGTTGAGAGAGGTGGGCAGGGGTGATCAGTCATCAAGATGAGAGGACAGCTAGGTAACTGGGTGGCAAAACAAGTGAGAAGTTTCTGGCATCTTGGAGAACAAGGGCGAAGTCTTGGAGAACAGGAAAGTCTAATAGAAGACTTTATGCTTGTTGTGTGATGCGAGATGGAATCCTTTCCTTCTGAGGGTCCTACATGTTTTGATGTTTTGGGATTGAGGAAGTTAAAAGTCAGCAAAAGCATAAAATTAATGCCAGAGATGACTTTGGGAATGTGAATCTCCTGGGAATTTATGCAAATACTAGTACAGGCAGTGGACTTTCTATAGCGTGGGGAGTGGTGATTTGAGAAAATCTTGTCTACATTTTAAGTTGCACAGTGACTCAAGTTTAAATTGCACTGTTCTCAGGCTAAAACTAGTGATTTATTTCAACAAATATTTCTGGAAGATCTATCATTTGCTTTGCCAGGTGGTATAGGGAGACAAAGCATTTCAATTTAAGTGTTTGATGTGTCAATGACCAATGTCTTTGAAGCAACTGAACAGTCCAATTCAGAACATTTGGGGAGGAATGAACTAGAGCCATGGTTGTCAGCTTTGGCTGCACATTGGAATCACTTGGGGAGTTATTTAAGGCTTTTAAGACACACAAAAACACATATATTCCCACCCTAACATTATTAATACCCTCCATATTTCTTTTCTCAAATTCCAGATGAAAATCAAAGAAATCTAAATTTCCCATTATCACCCATCTTCAGGGATACATAGTTTCTAAATTGTCACATTCTTTTTTTTAGCCTCCACATTTGTGTTAACAAGGCAATGGGAGTTCACTTTACAAATCCTAACAAGAAGTTATCTATAACTATAAGATCTGCAGGGCTCAGGTGGTCCACATACTTTCTATAGCCCCCATATCTGTTATAACAGCATTCCAGCCACACAGGAATGTTGTCAGTCTCTTGGAATGCATTGTGTGGGATTTGACATATACGGTTCTGTTCTAACAATGAAGTCAGTTTCCTTAAAAAACGTTAGGAGAAACCAATAAAGGAATATAAATAACAGAGGTACATTGCCTAAGCCAAGCCAAGTCAAGCTACTCTTGCTATCAGCTCTGGAGCAAAGATATTAATGATGTTCAAGCCTATGTCATTTTTTGTAATGAGCAGACAATCATTCCTCCATCGTTTCTTTGTCCATGCCTAGAGATCATCAGTAACCTATTGAAAAATGATCCCCGTTCTTTTCTTCTTTTGCTTTCAGTGCTGTTTTTGGCTCCTCTAATCATATGAGTCATTTCTAGAATGTTCAGTTTGTTTTATGCTTGTGGCACTCTGAGAAAGCAGGGCAGCTCACCTGCCTGACTCCACAGCTGATTCTAGCTGGGAAAGCTCCCAACATCTGTATCTATAATAAAAAGCTTACAAAATCAAAATAAATCATTTTTTGACCTCCATTTCTTCTGCACATTAAAGGCTGATCACCTAAAGTAAAGAGCCTGACTCTGAATTGGGTTGCAGCATCTCATCTGATGGCACAAAGCAAGATCAATATCTGCTACCATAAAAAGTCAATGAAACATAAATTAGGAAGAGAATATTTTCTACCTCTGGCCCCAAGCAGTGACTGGCTGGGTGCAAGCCATACTTTCAGTCAATGAAAAACAGAAAGCAACTTTACTTAACAGCAGGGTAGACTATAGCAGGATTATATCTTGTGCTATTCCTACCTCTCTTTATTGATCTCCAAATAATGAATTGAAGCATGATGATGCTCTGTAAAATTATTCAAAAGTTTACTACCAAAATGTTATCAGAAAGTTTCTAGGCTGAGCCTGTGGCGCACTTGGGAGAGTGCGGTGCTGGGAGCGCAGCAGCGCTCCCGCCGTGGGTTTGGATCCTATATAGGGATGACCGGTGCGCTCACAGCGCTCACTGGCTGAGTGTGGTGCGGCCGGTCTCAAAAAGGTCCAAAAAAACAAAAAAAGAAAGTTTCTAACTGTGGCTAGAGAAGTATGTGAAACCAATCCAGGTATTGGTGGCTGCTAACTGTAGGAATTTTGAGCATATAAGATGATCTTGGCCAGTTCCAAGATGACATCCTATCTAATATCTTCAAAAATGTTTTAGAATTGTAATTTAGTTAGCTGCTTAGGATTTAGCATGCCTCTTCTCTGTCCTTCTTCTGGACCTCATGCCTTTTCCTGACATGAGTCCTAAGCGTCTTAAATTTCAAAAATAGAAATAGTTTTTTTCTGATAACAAAATTAATGCAGACTTTTTGGGAAAAATAATTCAGGAAAACCATGGGAGTAAAAGAAGAAAATAAATCTCATCCATTCTACCATTACCTAGCAATTATGATTGATTATGTGTTACCATATCTATTTCTAGTCCTTTCGTGTGTGTGTTCTCACACATACACATATTTCAAAAGTAGAAACATAATGTAGGTAGTATGTGATCTTAATGGTGACTAAATTGTATTCCCCTTCCCCAGCAGTTTTTAATCAACTGAGAATCAGCAACAATGGTTTAATGCAAATAGGGGTTAAAATGCTGCATTAATTACTGCTAATATCTAGATTGGAGGGTGGTTTTACAGTGGTAGGCAGGACTTTGTAATACGAGATTCATTATTAGACTTTTTAATCTAGTCCCAGGTATTGCTGGACTGCAGATGTCTCTCTAAATGGGGCAGGCTTCTTTTAAATTAACAGCACTGAGGGTCAGAGAAGAATCTTAACTCTGTTGATAGCTCACTCTCTAGACAACCTGTATTAGTCTGTTTTCTGTTGCTTATAATTGAATACCTGAAACTGGGTAATTTATAAGAAAACTAACTTCTTACAGTTTTAGAGGCTGGGAAGTCCAAAGTCCAGGGAATACATATTGTGAGGACCTTCTTCCGGTGGAAGCTCTCTACAGGGTGTTGTGATGACCAGGGTGTCACATGGCAAGAATGGGCTGAACAAGAGTGTGAACCTCTCTTGTTCTTTTAAAGCCATCAGGACCATGCCCACTACCCCATGAATGGATCCATCCATTCACAAGGGCACAGTCCTCACAACCTAATCACCTCTTAAAGGACCCACCTTAAAGGTTTTATAATAGGATTTCCCATCCTTTTAATGCTGTTATGAAGGGGGTCAAGTTTCCAATACATGAACTTTTAGGAGACACATTTAACCCATAGCACAACTGAAGGAAGAAGAGGCTGAACTATGCATATCTGTTTTCTTTTCTTTTTTTTCTTTTTTCTTTTTTTTTCCTTTTTGTCTTTTTTTGTGTCCGGCAACGGATCGCAACCCTCAGTGTCGCGCCCGTACCGGACCGGGACCGGCAATGGGATTGCAACCCTCGGTGTTGCGTCCGCACCTCGCTCAGCCAGTGAGCGGGAACCGGTCTGTATGTGGGATCTGAACTCTCGGCGGGAGCACCGCCGCGCTCCCAAGCGGCGCACTGTAGCAGTGCACCACCGGGCCGGCCCTGTTTTATTTTCAAACTCAGTCACTCCTCCTTTCCTTGGAAGACTGGGAGTAGAGGGTGGGATGGATGCTAATAGGGTTTTCTCTACCTGAAAGTGGGAAAAATAAGTTCTCTACTCTTATAATCTGCTTTATTTGTTTGACATAACATGTTCATCTTTACATATTGTTCTACTGCATGTTTCTTTGCTTGAATGAAATAAAAAGATTAAAGTAGTGTAAACTACACAGTGACAGAGAATATGGTCATGTTAAAGAACTAGAAGAGTCCACAAAAATCTAGGAGAACCCTAATTATTTTAGCTCTCAAAGGACAGGAACTGAGGCAACTCCAGTTTCATTTCTCAGGTTTCATAAGGATATATGAGAGTACAGCTCACTCACATCACCCGGAACACCCCTTTCTTCCAATTTTTGATAGTTAAATCACTATTTTTAGTTCTCTGTAACTTCCAACATTATCATGAAACCCCTCTCTCTGGCTCTACCAACTTTCAATTATATCTCCAAATTTTCAACTCCTCTGTCCCATTTTTAAAGATGAGCATGTCTTTAAAATACCTCCAACTCTGGTGCTATGAACTGAATGTTTGCATCCTCCCAAAATCATACATTGAAACCTAATTCCCAATGTGATGCTGTTAAGGAGGTGGGGGCTTTGGGAGGTGGTTAGGTCATGAAAGTACAACCCTCATGAATGGGATTAGTGACGTTATAAAGGACTAAAGAGACCCAAATTCTTTCCTTTTGCCATGTGAAGACACGGTGAGAACATGCCTTCTGTGGACCAGGAACTGGGACATCACCAGATACTGCATCTGCTTGATCTTGGACTTCCCAGTCTCCAGAACTGTGAGAAATAAATGTTTGTTGTTTATAAGTCACCTGGTTTATGGTATCTTCCTTAACAGACTAAGACATCTGGCCAGCTGTTCCCTGGCTTAACATCATAAAGGGAGACAACTTTAACATATCTTTTGTAACCATAATTAAAATCTTCCATGTGTTATCTATAGACTGATTCTAAGAACTATAAACTAATATATGACAATGTTTGCATTTTTATGATATATAAAGTTTTTAAATTGTTGAACAAAAGTTCGACATAATTCCATCTTATAATTCCTAATTATAATTACTTTTCTATATTTCAGTATAAATCCTGTTCCACTCAAGTGAAGAGGAGTCTCCTTTCTTACACTCCACCAATGATTCAAAATCAATTCTCATTTTAGTTACTTTACGTATAATCCATGATATCCTTGTATGGATTTTTTTCCTTTTTTTTTTAACAGCCTATTGAGATATAACTTACATACCATAAAATTCATTCATTGTAAGTAATTATAATTCAATGACTTTAGCGAATTTATAGAGTTATACAACTGTCGTTGTTTATCCAGACTTACAATATTTCCATCACTTCGAAAATTTCCCTTAGTTTCTTTGCAGTCAACCCTGCTCCCCACTCCCAACTCCAGGCAAGCACTAATCTGCTTTCTCTCTATAGATTTGCCTTTTTTGTACACATCATATAAATGGAATCACATAATATGTAGTCTTTTGTGTCTGGCTTCTTGATCAAGTTAAGAACTGACATGTTGACAATATTGAGCACTCTTATCCATGAACAATAAATACCTCTCCATTTATTTAGTTATTTTTTTATTTCTTTTGTCAGAGTTTTGTAGTTTTTTTCATATTGACTGTGTACAAATTTTGTTATATTTGTACCTAAGTACTTCATTTTGGGGGGTGGAGGGTGGCTAATATAAATGGTATTGTGTTTTCAAATTCTACTTGCTTATTGCTGATATATAGGAAAGTGATTTACTTTTATATATTAACTTATATCCTGAAACCTTGTTATAATTGCTTATTAGTTCCAGGAATTTTTTCGTCCATTTTTTATCAAATTTTCTATATTGACAATTATGTCATCTGTAAACAATTACAATTTTTTTCTTCTTAACTTGTATGCATTTTATTTAATTGTCTTATTGCATTAGCTACAGCTACCAGTATGATGTTGAAAAGCAGTGATGAGACCGGACATCTATTTCTTGTTCCTAATCTTAGTGGGAAAGCCCTAAAATTCTTACCCAATGGTAAGTATGACCTTAGTTGTAGGCGGGTTTTTTAAAAAGAATTTTTTTTGTTTGTTTTTATCAAATTGGGAAAAACTTTATGGAGAGTTTTTATCATAATTAGATGTTGGATTTTGTCAAATACTTTTCTGTATCTATTGATATGATCATGCACTTTTTTAGCCTCATTATGTGATGGATTATATTAACCGATTTTTGAATATTAAATCAGGTGTGCATATCTGGGTAAATTCTACTTGGTCGTCATATGTAATTCTTTTTATACATTTTTGTATTCAATTTGATAATATTTTATTGTGGATTTTCACGTCTATGTTTACAAGAGATATTGGTCTGTTATTTTCTTTTCTTGTAATATCTTTGGTTTTGATATTATGGTAATGTTGGCCTCATAGAATGAGGTAGAAGTATTTCCTCTGCTTCTATCTTCTGAAAGAGATTGTAGAGAACTGGTATAATTTCTTCCTAAATGTTTGGTAGAATTCACCTGTGAACTCATATGTTGGGTCCGCCGCCGGCCAACCCGAACAGCCCTAGCCTTATTCCTTTCGGTGGGTGAGCGAACGCCCGGGATTCCTCTTTCCCTCCTGTCCCCTTTGGAAGGAGACGGGGGAGGAGAGCTGTGAAGAGAGGTGAGCACACTGCTGGCCCCAAACCAGCCCCATTAAAGGACACTCAGATGCGCGGGGGTTCTGTCCAAGCAGTTCCGTTTATTATCACACAAGCACTTGCTTTTATAGGCAGATAGGGAGGGGAGGTTTTAACATAATCCAATCAGCTTCAAGGGCATGCATCCTGTCTCAATGCCTAGCTATTGTGTTCACGAGCGCAGAAGCAAGTATTTGGCCAATAAGGGCTTAGGCAAGGTTCACGCAGACACCCCCACCCTACTTCCTCCTGTCTCCGTCTTAGGCTGCCACATTAATACGCCCTTGTGGGCCCATAATGGCGCTGCTTGTAATGCCACTTAAGGTGGTGTTAGTTTTTATTTTTATTTTTTGTCCCTTTTGAGACCGGCCACACCGTGCTCAGCCAGTGAGCGCTGTGAGCGCACTGGTCATCCCTA